>NC_134363.1:33837899-33935399 GCF_048569485.1 Anomaloglossus baeobatrachus | reverse complement strand
TTCCAAGCTCCGGGGGTGTCACATGCACCCCAGGGTGACGATTCTGACTCGGACGACAGTCCCAGACAACCTAAGCGGGCTCGTTATGAGGGGCCCTCAACTTCGTCTCACTGGTCAGGATCCCAGCGGGACGGATCTATGGGTGATGAGGCGGATGTAACTGATCAAGATTCTGATCCTGGGTCCGCCCTCAATCTGGATACACCGGATGGTGACGCCATAGTGAATGATCTTATAGCGTCCATCAATAGGATGTTAGATATTTCTCCGCCAGCTCCTACTCAGGAGGAGGCAGCTTCACAGCAGGAGAAATTCCATTTCAGATATCCCAAGCGTAAATTAAGCACTTTTCTGGACCACGCTGACTTTAGAGATGCAATCCAGAAACACCACGCTTATCCTGAGAAGCGGTTTTCTAAACGGCTTAAAGATACACGCTATCCTTTTCCCCCTGACGTGGTCAAGGGTTGGACCCAGTGTCCCAAGGTGGACCCTCCAATCTCCAGGCTTGCAGCTAGATCCTTAGTTGCAGTAGAAGATGGAGCGGCACTTAAAGATGCCACTGACAGGCAGATGGAGCTCTGGCTGAAATCCATCTATGAAGCTATTGGAGCGTCGTTGGCGCCAGCTTTCGCAGCCGTATGGGCACTCCAAGCTATTTCAGCTGGGCTTATACAGGTCGACTCGGTCACACGTACATCTGCCCCGCAGGTGGCACCATTGACCTCTCAAATGTCTGCATTCGCGTCTTACGCGATTAATGCTGTCCTGGACTCTACGAGCCGTACGGCGGTGGCGTCAGCCAACTCCGTGGTTTTGCGCAGAGCCCTGTGGTTGAGAGAATGGAAAGCAGATTCTGCTTCCAAGAAGTGCTTAACCAGTTTGCCCTTTTCTCGTGACCGATTGTTTGGGGAGCGTTTGGATGAAATCATTAAACACTCCAAGGGTAAGGACTCATCCTTACCTCAACACAGACAAAACAAGCCCCAACAAAGGAGGGGTCAGTCTGGTTTTCGGTCCTTTCGAGGCTCAGGCAGGTCCCAATTCTCCTCGTCCAAGAGGACTCAAAAGGATCAGAGAGGCTCAGATTCTTGGCGGACGCAGTCACGCCCAAAAAAGACAGCAGGAAGAACCGTTACCAAGACGGCTTCCTCATGACTTTCAGCCTCCTCTCTCCGCATCCTCGGTCGGTGGCAGGCTCTCCCGCTTTGGCGGCATTTGGCTGTCACAGGTCAAAGACCGTTGGGTGAGGGACATTCTGTCTCACGGGTACAGGATAGAGTTCAGCTCTCGTCCTCCAACTCGTTTCTTCAGAACTTCCCCACCGCCCGACCGAGCCGATGCTCTGCTGCAGGCGGTGACCGCTCTAAAGGCGGAAGGAGTGGTGACTTCCGTTCCTCTTCAGGAACAAGGTCACGGTTTTTACTCCAATCTGTTTGTGGTGCCAAAGAAGGACGGGTCCTTTCGGCCCGTCCTGGATCTAAAGTTGCTCAACAAACATGTAAAAACCAGGAGGTTCCGGATGGAATCTCTCCGCTCCGTCATAGCCTCAATGTCTCAAGGAGATTTCTTAGCATCAATAGACATCAAGGATGCTTATCTTCACGTGCCGATTGCGCCAGAGCATCAGCGTTTTCTACGCTTCGTTATAGAAAGCGAACACCTGCAGTTCGTAGCGTTACCTTTCGGGCTGGCGACAGCTCCTCGGGTCTTCACCAAGGTCATGGCAGCAGTAGTAGCTGTCCTGCACGCGCAGGGTCACTCCGTGATCCCGTATTTGGACGATCTACTTATAAAGGCACCCTCTCAAGAGGCATGCCAACACAGCCTGAACGTGGCACTGAAGACTCTCCAGAGTTTCGGGTGGATTATCAACTTTTCTTCGGCGCTCCATTGGGAGACCCAGACGATTGGGTGTATAGCACTGCCTCCGGAGGCCACACAAAGCATTACACTAAAAAGTGTAAGGCCCCTCCCCTTCTGGCTATACACCCCCAGTGGGATCACTGGCTCACCAGTTTTCTGCTTTGTGCGAAGGAGGTCAGACATCCACGCATAGCTCCACTGTTTAGTCAGCAGTAGCTGCTGACTCTATCGGATGGAAGAAAAGAGGGCCCATATAGGGCCCCCAGCATGCTCCCTTCTCACCCCACTTGCGGTTTGTAAGGTTGAGGTACCCATTGCGGGTACGGAGGCTGGAGCCCACATGCTGCTTTCCTTCCCCATCCCCCTGAGGGGCTCTGTGGAAGTGGGATCTTACCGGCCCCCAAACCCTGAGGCCGAGCTCCATCCACAGACCCAGAGACCCTGCTGGAGGAGCTGAGTACAGTCAGGGACAAGGCCCTGCAACGTTCAGGTACTCTGTGTCCCCGCACAGACAGGCCACGCACACTCCAGGCTTGCTGGGTGTGCTAGTGCGCCGGGGGCACTAGCGCTGCGCGCTCGGGTTAGAGTCACTGCAGCTTAGCTGAGTGGTTTTATGTCTTGGGAACTACCGCGCCGGCCGCTCCGGGAGCGGCGGCGCCGCTGGGACTTGTAGTGCGCCGGGGACTCGCGCTGCCCGCGCTTTTACGGCGGCAGCGCTCATAAATCTAGTCCCCGGCTTTTGCGGCCTAGCTCTGCTTCGTTCCCGCCCCCACCCTGTCAATCAGGGAAAGGGAGAGACGCTGTTCTATAGCCAGCGCCGAGGGCTGGAGTCTTATTTACATACTCCAGCCCTCTCACTGGGCACAGTGGGGACGCAAGTTTCCCGCTCTTGGTCTCAACACGCCCAGGGCCCGCCCCTCTCCACAGGACGCCGGCAGCCATTCCTGCATGCAGTCTGGCTGGAGAACGGACACAGGCTCTGGGGGACTCAGACAAGGGACTCTGGCGACCACACACCCGCGTTTATGCGGGCGGTAAGCTGCACATAAGTGCTGGCCCCACTAGTGCCACAGTGTTATTTGGTGCATTTTTTCCCTGTACCATATATATTTATATTGCACTGTACAGTCGCTTCTTGGCTTATACCCTACATTGCTCTGAGGAGACAACAACATGTCATCCGCAAAACGCAAGGGTGCCAAGGCACAGGCGGTATGCACTGCTTGTGCCGCATGTGGGGCTAATCTACCGGCAGGTTCCAATGACCCCCATTGTGTGCAATGTTCAATCCCTGTGCCACTTCGGCAGCCAGAGTCTATGGTAGTAGTGGCCCAGGCAGAGACGCCTGTGAACCCTGCCCCGGTGACGGGGACAGAATTTGCAGTTTTTGCTGATAAGATGTCTGTGACTATGACAAAAATCCTGGAAACCTTGCAGTCCAGGCCAGTTTCTCAGACCATGGACACTGCTGTGTCTATGCTCCCCGGTCCCCCTCAGTTGGAACTAATCCGTACTTCAAGGGGGTCCCAGGCATCACAGGCTGAAGACTCTGACTCGGATGACAGTCCCAGGCAGCCTAAGCGGGCTCGCTGGGAAAGACCCTCGCCGTCATCACACTGGTCAGGGTCTCAGCGAGACGAGGCTCTGTATGAGGAGACAGAGGTGGGTGATCAGGAATCTAATCCTGACACCGCTCTCAATCTAGATACCCCTGATGGTGACGCTATGGTAAATGACCTTATAGCGGCCATCAATAGACTGTTGGATATTTCTCCCCCAGCCCCTTCAGCAGAGGAGGCAGCTGCACAGCAGGAGAAGTTCCATTTCCGGTATCCCAAGCGTAAACTGAGTACTTTTCTGGACCACTCTGACTTCAGAGAATCAGTCCAGAAACATCATGCTTATCCAGATAAGCGTTTCTCCAAACGTCTTAAGGATACACGTTATCCCTTTCCCCCTGACGTGGTCAAACGCTGGACCCAGTGTCCAAAGGTGGACCCCCCAATCTCCAGGCTTGCGGCTAGATCCATAGTTGCAGTGGAAGATGGGGCTTCACTTAAAGACGCCAATGACAGACAGATGGACCTTTGGTTAAAGTCTGTCTATGAAGCTATCGGCGCGTCGTTTGCTCCAGCATTCGCGGCCGTGTGGGCGCTCCAAGCTATTTCAGCTGGCCTGGCACAGGTGGACTCTATCATATGTCCAGCAGTGCCGCGAGTAGCGTCCCTAACCTCGCAAATGTCTGCGTTTGCGACTTACGCTATCAACGCTGTCCTGGACTCTACGAGCCGTACCTCAATGGCGTCTGCCAACTCTGTGGTTTTGCGCAGAGCCTTGTGGTTAAAGGAATGGAAAGCAGATTCTGCTTCCAAGAAATGTTTAACCAGCTTGCCACTATCTGGAGACAGACTGTTTGGTGAGCAATTGGCTGAGATCATTAAACAGTCCAAGGGTAAGGACTCCTCCTTACCCCAGCCCAGATCGAGCAAACCTCAACAGAGGAAGTGGCAGTCGAGGTTTCGGTCCTTTCGAGGCTCCAGCAAGACCCAATTCTCCTCGTCCAAAGGGACTCAGAAGGAGCAAAGGAGCTCAGATTCCTGGCGGGCTCATTCACGCCCCAAGAAAGCAACCGGAGGAACCGCTTCCAAGGCGGCCGCCTCATGACTTTCGGCCTCATCCCTCCGCATCCTCGGTCGGTGGCAGGCTCTCCCGCTTTTGCGACATTTGGCTGCCACAGGTCAAAGACCGGTGGGTAGCAGACATTTTGTCTCACGGGTACAGGATAGAATTCAGTTCTCATCCTCCGCCTCGGTTCTTCAGAACCTCCCCACATCCCGACCGAGCAAATGCCCTTCTGCAGGCGGTGTGCTCACTAAGAGCAGAAGGAGTGGTGATCCCTGTTCCTCTGCAGGAACAAGGACAAGGTTTTTACTCCAATCTCTTCGTGGTTCCAAAAAAGGACGGCTCGTTCCGTCCTGTTCTGGACCTAAAGCTGCTCAACAAGCATGTGAACGCCAGGCGGTTCCGGATGGAATCCCTCCGCTCCGTCATTGCCTCAATGTCTCAAGGAGATTTCCTTGCATCAATAGACATCAAAGATGCTTATCTCCACGTGCCGATTGCTACAGAGCACCAACGTTTTTTACGTTTCGTGATAGGAGACGACCATCTCTAGTTCGTAGCTCTGCCATTTGGTCTGGCGACAGCCCCACGGGTTTTCACCAAGGTCATGGCGGCAGTGGTAGCAGTCTTGCATTCTCAGGGACATTCGGTGATTCCTTACTTAGACGATCTACTTGTCAAAGCACCCTCTCAAGAGGCATGCCAACACAGCCTGAATGTTGCGCTGGAGACTCTCCAGACTTTCGGGTGGATCATCAACTTTTCAAAGTCAAACCTGGCACCGACTCAATCACTAACGTATCTTGGCATGGAGTTTCATACTCTCTCAGCGATAGTGAAGCTTCCGCTGGACAAGCAGCGGTCACTACAGACAGGGGTGCAGTCTCTCCTTCAGGGTCAGTCGCACCCCTTAAGGCGCCTCATGCACTTCCTAGGGAAGATGGTGGCAGCAATGGAGGCAGTCCCGTTCGCGCAGTTTCATCTGCGCCCACTTCAATGGGACATTCTCCGCCAATGGGACGGGAAGACAACTTCCCTAGACAGGACAGTCTCCCTTTCTCAGATGACCAAGGACTCTCTGCAATGGTGGCTTCTTCCCACCTCATTATCACAGGGAAGATCATTCCTGCCCCCATCCTGGGCAGTGGTCACGACAGACGCGAGTCTGTCAGGGTGGGGAGCAGTTTTTCTCCACCACAGGGCTCAAGGGACGTGGACTCAGCAGGAGTCCACCCTTCAGATCAATGTTCTGGAAATCAGGGCAGTGTATCTTGCCCTATTAGCCTTCCAGCAGTGGCTGGAAGGAAAGCAGATCCGAATTCAGTCGGACAACTCCACAGCGGTGGCATACATCAACCACCAAGGAGGGACACGCAGTCGGCAAGCCTTCCAGGAAGTCAGGCGGATTCTGATGTGGGTGGAGGAAAGAGCATCCACCATATCCGCAGTTCACATCCCGGGCGTAGAAAACTGGGAAGCAGACTTCCTCAGTCGCCAGGGCATGGACGCAGGGGAATGGTCCCTTCACCCGGACGTGTTTCAGGAAATCTGCCGCCGCTGGGGGGTGCCGGACGTCGACCTAATGGCGTCTCGGCACAACAACAAGGTCCCGACCTTCATAGCGCGGTCTCGCGATCAAAGAGCTCTAGCGGCAGACGCCTTAGTGCAAGATTGGTCGCAGTTCCGGCTCCCTTATGTGTTTCCACCTCTGGCACTCTTGCCCAGAGTGTTACGCAAGATCAGATCCGATTGCGGCCGCGTCATACTCGTCGCCCCAGACTGGCCGAGGAGGTCGTGGTACCCGGATCTGTGGCATCTCACGGTCGGCCAACCGTGGGCACTACCAGACCGACCAGACTTACTGTCCCAAGGGCCGTTTTTCCATCGGAATTCTGCGGCCCTGAACCTGACTGTGTGGCCATTGAGTCCTGGATCCTAGTGTCTTCAGGATTATCCCAAGGGGTCGTTGCCACCATGAGACAGGCTAGGAAGCCCACGTCTGCTAAGATCTACCACAGAACGTGGAAGATATTCTTATCCCGGTGCTCTGCACAAGGAGTATCCCCCTGGCCATTCGCGTTACCTGTCTTTCTTTCCTTCCTGCAATCTGGGTTGGAAAAGGGCTTGTCGCTCGGCTCCCTTAAAGGGCAAGTCTCGGCACTATCCGTGTTTTTTCAGAAGCGTCTAGCGCAACTTTCTAAGGTGCGCACGTTCCTGCAGGGGGTGTGTCATATCGTACCTCCGTACAGGAGGCCGTTAGATCCGTGGGATCTAAACAAGGTCCTTGTTGCTCTCCAGAAGCCGCCTTTCGAGCCCCTGAGGGATGTGTCACTTTCTCGACTCTCACAGAAAGTGGCATTTCTGGTAGCGGTCACGTCTCTTCGGAGAGTGTCTGAACTAGCAGCGCTGTCATCCAAAGCTCCTTTCCTGGTGTTCCACCAGGACAAGGTAGTGCTGCGCCCCATTCAGGAGTTTCTCCCTAAGGTGGTATCCTCTTTTCACCTTAATCAGGATATCTCCTTGCCTTCCTTTTATCCGCATGCAGTTCATCGGTATGAAAAGGATCTACATTTGTTGGATCTGGTGAGAGCACTCAGAATCTACATTTCCCGCACGGCGCCCCTGCGCCGCTCGGATGCACTCTTTGTCCTTGTCGCTGGTAAGCGCAAAGGGTCGCAGGCTTCAAAAGCCACCCTGGCTCGATGGATCAAAGAACCAATTCTTGAAGCCTACCGTTCTGCTGGGCTTCCGGTTCCATCAGGGCTGAAGGCCCATTCTGCCAGAGCCGTGGGTGCGTCCTGGGCATTACGACACCAGGCTACGGCTCAACAGGTGTGCCAGGCAGCTACCTGGTCGAGTCTGCACACTTTCACCAAACATTATCAGGTGCATACCTATGCTTCGGCGGACGCCAGCCTAGGTAGAAGAGTCCTGCAGGCGGCAGTTGCCTCCCCGTAGGGGAGGGCTGTCTTTGCAGCTCTAACATGAGGTATTTCTTTACCCACCCAGGGACAGCTTTTGGACGTCCCAATCGTCTGGGTCTCCCAATGGAGCGCCGAAGAAGAAGGGAATTTTGTTACTTACCGTAAATTCCTTTTCTTCTAGCTCCTATTGGGAGACCCAGCACCCGCCCTGTTGTCCTTCGGGATTTTTGGTTGTTTTTCGGGTACACATGTTGTTCATGTTGAACGGTTTTCAGTTCTCCGACGTTACTTCGGAGTGAATTTGTTTAAACCAGTTATTGGCTTTCCTCCTTCTTGCTTTTGCACTAAAACTGGTGAGCCAGTGATCCCACTGGGGGTGTATAGCCAGAAGGGGAGGGGCCTTACACTTTTTAGTGTAATGCTTTGTGTGGCCTCCGGAGGCAGTGCTATACACCCAATCGTCTGGGTCTCCCAATAGGAGCTAGAAGAAAAGGAATTTACGGTAAGTAACAAAATTCCCTTCTTCAAAGTCAAATCTAACCCCGACCCAATCACTAACATATCTTGGCATGGAGTTTCATACTCTCTCAGCGATAGTGAAGCTTCCACTGGACAAGCAGTGCTCTCTGCAGACAGGGGTGCAATCTCTCCTGCAGAACCAGTCCCACTCCTTGAGGCGCCTCATGCATTTCCTAGGGAAGATGGTGGCAGCAATGGAAGCAGTCCCTTTCGCGCAGTTTCATCTGCGCCCTCTACAATGGGACATTCTCCGCCAATGGGACGGGAAGTCGACGTCCCTCGACAGGGATGTCTCCCTCTCTCAGGCAGCCAAGGACTCTCTCCGTTGGTGGCTTTTTCCCACCTCATTGTCAAAAGGAAAGTCGTTCCTACCCCCATCCTGGGCGGTGGTCACGACAGATGCGAGCCTATCAGGGTGGGGAGCAGTGTTTCTTCACCACAGGGCTCAGGGTACGTGGACTCAGAGAGAGTCCACCCTTCAGATCAATGTTCTGGAAATCAGAGCAGTCTATCTTGCTCTGCGAGCCTTCCAACAGTGGCTGGAGGGCAAGCAGATCCGGATTCAGTCGGACAATTCCACAGCGGTGGCGTACATCAACCACCAAGGGGGAACACGCAGTCGACAAGCCTTTCAAGAAGTCCGGCGGATTCTGACGTGGGTGGAAAACACAGCATCCACCATATCCGCAGTTCACATCCCAGGCGTGGAAAACTGGGAAGCAGACTTTCTCAGTCGCCAGGGCATGGACGCAGGGGAATGGTCCCTTCACCCGGACGTGTTTCAGGAGATCTGTCGCCGCTGAGGGATGCCGGACGTCGACCTGATGGCGTCACGGCACAACAACAAGGTCCCGGTTTTCATGGCACGGTCTCACGATCACCGAGCTCTGGCGGCAGACGCCTTAGTTCAGGATTGGTCGCAGTTCCGACTACCTTATGTGTTCCCACCTCTGGCATTGTTGCCCAGAGTGCTCCGCAAAATCAGGTCCGACTGCCGTTGCGCCATTCTCGTCGCTCCAGACTGGCCAAGGAGGTCGTGGTACCCGGATCTGTGGCATCTCACGGTAGGACAACCGTGGGCGCTACCAGGCCGTCCAGACTTGCTGTCTCAAGGGCCGTTTTTCCATCTGAATTCTGCGGCCCTGAACCTGACTGTGTGGCCATTGAGTCCTGGATCCTAGGGACCTCAGGTTTATCTCATGATGTTGTTGCCACCATGAGACAGGCTAGGAAACCATCCTCCGCCAAGATCTACCACAGAACGTGGAAGATATTCTTATCTTGGTGCTCTGCTCAGGGAGTTTCTCCCTGGCCATTTGCATTGCCTATTTTTCTTTCCTTCCTGCAGTCTGGGTTGGAAAAAGGTTTGTCGCTTAGCTCCCTTAAAGGACAAGTCTCTGCGCTATCCGTATTCTTTCAGAAGCGCCTGGCGCGACTTCCTAAGGTACGCACGTTCCTGCAAGGGGTTTGTCATATCATTCCCCCTTACAGGCGGCCATTGGAACCCTGGGATCTGAACAAGGTTCTGATTGCTCTCCAGAAGCCACCTTTCGAGCCTATGAAGGAGATTTCCTTTTCTCGGCTTTCACAGAAAGTGGCTTTTCTAGTGGCGGTCACGTCTCTTCGGAGAGTGTCAGAGCTGGCGGCGTTATCATGCAGATCTCCCTTCCTGGTGTTTCACCAAGACAAGGTAGTACTGCGTCCAATTCCAGAGTTTCTTCCCAAGGTGGTATCTTCCTTTCATCTCAATCAGGATATCACTTTACCATCTTTGTGTCCGCATCCAGTTCACCATTTTGAAAAGGGTTTACATCTGTTGGACCTGGTGAGAGCACTCAGGATCTACATTTCCCGCACGGCGTCTCTGCGCCGTTCGGATGCACTCTTTATCCTGGTCGCTGGTCAGCATAAAGGGTCGCAAGCTTCCAAATCCACCCTTGCGCGGTGGATCAAGGAACCAATTCTTCACGCCTACCGTTCTGCTGGGCTTCCGACTCCTTCTGGACTGAAGGCCCATTCTACCAGAGCCGTGGGTGCGTCCTGGGCATTACGGCATCAGGCTACGGCTCAGCAGGTGTGCCAGGCGGCTACCTGGTCGAGTCTGCACACTTTCACCAAGCATTATCAGGTGCATACCTACGCTTCGGCGGATGCCAGCCTAGGTAGACAAGTCCTGCAGGCGGCGGTGGCCCACCTGTAAGAAAGGGCTGCCTGACAGCCCGATCGCGAGGTATTATTTTACCCACCCAGGGACTGCTTTTGGACGTCCCAATTGTCTGGGTCTCCCAATTAGGAGCGAAAAAGAAGAAGGGAATTTTGTTTACTTACCGTAAATTCCTTTTCTTCTAGC
The DNA here is from genome assembly GCF_048569485.1 of Anomaloglossus baeobatrachus. Lineage (NCBI taxonomy): Eukaryota > Metazoa > Chordata > Amphibia > Anura > Aromobatidae > Anomaloglossus > Anomaloglossus baeobatrachus. Next base: position 33,925,118 of record NC_134363.1, on the reverse strand, counting down.
TCCAATTGGGAGACCCAGCACCCGCCCTGTTTTTCTGAGGGTATTTGTTTTTCGGGTGCACATGTTGTTCATGTTAATAACTTACGTTCTCCGATATTGTTTATCGTATTGAATTTGTTTTTGAAACAGTTATTGGCTTTCCTCCTTCTTGCTTTTGCACTAAAACTGAAGGACCCGTGATCCCACGGGGGGGTGTATAGCCAGAAGGGGAGGGGCCTTACACTTTTAAGTGTAGTACTTTGTGCGGCCTCCGGAGGCAGTAGCTATACACCCAATTGTCTGGGTCTCCCAATTGGAGCTAGAAGAAAAGGAATTTACGGTAAGTAAACAAAATTCCCTTCTTTCCACTGCGGCTGTTTAAATCGTGCTGTCACATTTTGACAGCCTGATCTAAGAGGTTAACAAGCACGAGTGGATCGCGGATCCACCCATGCCTGCGAGGCACATATCTGCTGTTCAAATCACCAGACATGTGCAGGGATCGCCGCTGGCTCCCTGCAGGCACTTTCCCCGCCGCGGCCATTTAAATCGTGCTGTCACATTTTGACAGCATGATCTAAGAGGTTAACAGGCACTGGTGGATCGCGGATCTACCCATGCCTGCGAGGCACACGTCTCAGGTTCATATTAGCAGACATGTGCAGGGATCGCCGCTGGCTCACCACAGGCGCATTCCCCGCCGCAGCCGTTTAAATCACTCTGTCACATTTTGACAGTATGATCTAAGGGGTTAACAGGCATGGGTGGAGTGCGGATCCACCCATGCCTGCGAGGCATACATCTGCTGTTCAGATCAGCAGACAGGTGCAGGGATCGACGTTGGCTCACGGCAGCAGCCAGAGGTGATCACTCCTTCATGACTTAGGACATATCGTTATGTTCTAGGTCGTGAAGGGGTTTAAGAGGGGGCCCACATTGCTCCTTTATAAATACTCTCCTTGGAGAACGTCTAATAATATAAATGATTTTTGTGCGATGCAGTATTTTCCAAGTCTCCGCTTGCCGTTCTATATATCACCAGGTGTCCTCGTGGTGTATTATGAAGCCAACAACACCGAACCAACCGGATTTAATGCCACGTACACGGTGCACGAATGTCACCCGCCGTGTGGACCCAACAAGGTGTGCCGAGGTCATAGCTGCGTCTGCCGGAGTCCTCTGTCCGGGCCGTCCTGCCTGCGCAACGTGTGTCCCCAAAACTGCTTCCTGGAGGAAGAGAAGGGCGTCTGCAATCAGGTGAGGACGCTCCTGCCCCCCATACTGACCGCTCCGGTTTAGTGAGGTCACATCATCAGCCTGCAGGTTTAGGCACTAAAAGGTTTTTTCTATCTGGAATATTTTTGGCAAATCCTCTGGACCCACCGCTGGGATCCACATTCACACTGATCATGAGGTTTAAAGTGTACGTGCTCTGCACGATTACTAGGATCGCAAAGATCAAAAGAGCAAAACGCCCCAAATGATCCGTTGATCTGCCCAAAAGATCATCACTGCGTCTTGTGGAAATAGGATCTGTGCTGCCGAGAACAATGGCAGCAGGCTCTGTATCCATGAGCATGCTCAGCAGGCTCTGTATTGGTGAGCATGCTCAATGGGGTCTGTATCGATGAGTATGCTCAGTAGCGTCTGTAGCGTGTGCATGCTCAGTAGTGTCTTTAACGGTGAGCTGTGTCTATAAAGATGAGCATGCTTAGCAGGGTCTGTAGGGGTGGGCATGCTCAGCAGTGTCTGTAGCTGTGAGCATGTTTGGTAGTGCCTGTAGCTGTGAGCATGCTTGATAGTGTCAGTATCGGTGAGCATGCTCAGCAGTGTCTGTATCGGCGAGCATGCTTAGCGGTGTCTGTAGCGATGAATATGCTTTGCAGCATCAGTAGCGGTGAGTATGCTCAGCAGGGTCATTGTCAGTGAGCATACTTCGCAGTGTCTGTAGCGGTTAGCATGCTTGATAGTGTCTGCAGCGATGAGCATGCTCAGCAGTGTCTGTAGCAGTGAGCATGCTCAGCAGTGTCTATAGCGGTGAGTATGCTCAGCAGTGTCTGTAGCAGTGAGTATGCTCAGCAGTGTCTGTAGCAGGGAGCATGCTCAGCAGTGTCTGTAGCAGGGAGCATACTTCGCAGTGTCTGTAGCAGTGAGCATGCTTGATAGTGTCTGTAGCAGTGAGTATGCTCAGCAGTGTCTGTAGCAGTGAGCATGCTCAGCAGTGTCTATAGCGGTGAGTATGCTCAGCAGTGTCTGTAGCAGTGAGCATGCTCAGCAGTGTCTGTAGCGGTGAGTATGCTCAGCAGTGTCTGTAGCAGTGAGTATGCTCAGCAGTGTCTGTAGCAGTGAGCATGCTCAGCAGTGTCTGTAGCAGTGAGCATGCTCAGTGGTGTCTGTAGCAGTGATTATGCTCAGCAGTGTCTGTAGCAGTGAGCATGCTCAGCAGTGTCTGTAGCAGTGAGCATGCTCAGCAGTGTCTGTAGCAGTGAACATGCTCAGCAGTGTCTGTAGCGGTGAGTATGCTCAGCAGTGTCTGTAGCAGTGAGCATGCTCAGCAGTGTCTGTAGCAGTGAGCATGCTCAGCAGTGTCTGTAGCGGTGAGTATGCTCAGCAGTGTCTGTAGCGGTGATTATGCTCAGCGGTGTCTGTAGCAGTGAGCATGCTCAGCAGTGTCTGTAGCAGGGAGCATGCTCAGCAGTGTCTGTAGCAGTGAGCATGCTCAGCAGTGTCTGTAGCGGTGAGTATGCTCAGTAGTGTCTGTAGCAGTGAGCATGCTCAGCGGTGTCTGTAGCAGTGAGTATGCTCAGCGGTGTCTGTAGCAGTGAGCATGCTCAGCGGTGTCTGTATTAGTGAGCATGCTTAGCGGTGTCTGTATTAGTGAGCATGCTCAGCGGTGTCTGTAGTGGTGATTATGCTCAGCAGTGTCTGTAGCAGTGAGCATGCTCAGCGGTGTCTGTAGTGGTGATTATGCTCAGCAGTGTCTGTAGCAGTGAGCATGCTCAGCGGTGTCTGTAGTGGTGATTATGCTCAGCGGTGTCTGTAGCAGTGAGCATGCTCAGCAGTGTCTGTAGCAGGGAGCATGCTCAGCGGTGTCTGTATTAGTGAGCATGCTCAGCGGTGTCTGTAGCGGTGAGCATGCTCAGCTGTGTCTGTAGTGGTGATTATGCTCAGCAGTGTCTGTAGCAGTGAGCATGCTCAGCGGTGTCTGTAGCAGTGAGCATGCTCAGCGGTGTCTGTAGCAGTGAGCATGCTCAGCGGTGTCTGTAGCAGTGAGCATGCTCAGCGGTGTCTGTAGCAGTGAGCATGCTCAGCGGTGTCTGTAGCAGTGAGCATGCTCAGCGGTGTCTGTAGCAGGGAGCATGCTCAGTGGTGTCTGTAGCAGGGAGCATGCTCAGCAGTGTCTGTAGCAGTGAGCATGCTCAGCGGTGTCTGTAGTGGTGATTATGCTCAGCAGTGTCTGTAGCAGGGAGCATGCTCAGTGGTGTCTGTAGCAGTGAGCATGCTCAGCGGTGTCTGTAGCGGTGAGTATGCTCAGCGGTGTCTGTAGCAGCGAGCATGCTCAGCGGTGTGTGTAGCGGTGAGCATGCTCAGCAGTGTCTGTAGCGGTGAGCATGCTCAGCGGTGTCTAGCAGTGAGCATGCTCAGCGGTGTCTGTAGCAGTGAGCATGCTCAGCGGTGTCTGTAGCGGTGAGTATGCTCAGCGGTGTCTGTAGCAGTGAGCATGCTCAGCAGTGTCTGTAGCAGTGATTATGCTCAGTGGTGTCTGTAGCAGTGATTATGCTCAGCAGTGTCTGTAGCAGTGATTATGCTCAGCAGTGTCTGTAGCAGTGAGCATGCTCAGCAGTGTCTGTAGCAGTGAGCATGCTCAGTGGTGTCTGTAGCAGTGATTATGCTCAGCAGTGTCTGTAGCAGGGAGCATGCTCAGCAGTGTCTGTAGCAGTGAGTATGCTCAGCAGTATCTGTAGCGGTGAGCATGCTCAGCAGTGTCTGTAGCGGTGAGCATGCTCAGTGGTGTCTGTAGCAGTGAGCATGCTCAGTGGTGTCTGTAGCAGTGATTATGCTCAGCAGTGTCTGTAGCAGGGAGCATGCTCAGCAGTGTCTGTAGCAGGGAGCATGCTCAGCGGTGTCTGTAGCAGTGATTATGCTCAGCGGTGTCTGTAGCAGTGAGCATGCTCAGCAGTGTCTGTAGCAGTGAGCATGCTCAGCGGTGTCTGTAGCAGTTATTATGCTCAGCAGTGTCTGTAGCAGGGAGCATGCTCAGCAGTGTCTGTAGCAGGGAGCATGCTCAGCGGTGTCTGTAGCAGGGAGCATGCTCAGCAGTGTCTGTAGCAGTGAGTATGCTCAGCAGTATCTGTAGCAGGGAGCATGCTCAGCAGTGTCTGTAGTGGTGATTATGCTCAGCGGTGTCTAGCAGGGAGCATGCTCAGCGGTGTCTGTATTAGTGAGCATGCTCAGCGGTGTCTGTAGCAGTGAGCATGCTCAGCGGTGTCTGTAGTGGTGATTATACTCAGCAGTGTCTGTAGCAGGGAGCATGCTCAGCAGTGTCTGTAGCAGTGAGCATGCTCAGCAGTGTCTGTAGCGGTGACCATGCTCAGCAGTGTCTGTAGCGGTGAGCATGCTCAGCAGTGTCTGTAGCGGTGAGCATGCTCAGCGGTGTCTGTAGCGGTGAGTATGCTCAGCAGTGTCTGTAGCGGTGAGTATGCTCAGCAGTGTCTGTAGCGGTGAGTATGCTCAGCAGTGTCTGTAGCAGTGAGCATGCTCAGCGGTGTCTGTAGCGGTGAGTATGCTCAGCAGTGTCTGTAGCGGTGAGTATGCTCAGCAGTGTCTGTAGCGGTGAGCATGCTCAGCGGTGTCTGTATTAGTGAGCATGCTCAGCGGTGTCTGTAGCAGTGAGCATGCTCAGCGGTGTCTGTAGCAGTGAGCATGCTCAGCGGTGTCTGTAGCAGTGAGCATGCTCAGCGGTGTCTGTAGCAGGGAGCATGCTCAGCGGTGTCTGTAGCAGTGAGCATGCTCAGCGGTGTCTGTAGCAGGGAGCATGCTCAGCGGTGTCTGTAGCAGTGAGCATGCTCAGCGGTGTCTGTAGCAGTGAGCATGCTCAGCGGTGTCTAGCAGTGAGCATGCTCAGCAGTGTCTGTAGCAGTGAGCATGCTCAGCGGTGTCTGTAGCAGTGAGCATGCTCAGCGGTGTCTGTAGCAGTGAGCATGCTCAGCTGTGTCTGTAGCAGTGAGCATGCTCAGCGGTGTCTGTAGCAGTGAGCATGCTCAGCAGTGTCTGTAGCGGTGAGCATGCTCAGCAGTGTCTGTAGCAGTGAGCATGCTCAGCGGTGTCTGTAGCAGTGAGCATGCTCAGCAGTGTCTGTAGCAGTGAGCATGCTCAGCAGTGTCTGTAGCAGTGAGCATGCTCAGCGGTGTCTGTAGCAGTGAGCATGCTCAGCGGTGTCTGTAGCAGGGAGCATGCTCAGTGGTGTCTGTAGCAGGGAGCATGCTCAGCAGTGTCTGTAGCAGTGAGCATGCTCAGCGGTGTCTGTAGTGGTGATTATGCTCAGCAGTGTCTGTAGCAGGGAGCATGCTCAGTGGTGTCTGTAGCAGTGAGCATGCTCAGCGGTGTCTGTAGCGGTGAGTATGCTCAGCGGTGTCTGTAGCAGCGAGCATGCTCAGCGGTGTGTGTAGCGGTGAGCATGCTCAGCAGTGTCTGTAGCGGTGAGCATGCTCAGCGGTGTCTAGCAGTGAGCATGCTCAGCGGTGTCTGTAGCAGTGAGCATGCTCAGCGGTGTCTGTAGCGGTGAGTATGCTCAGCGGTGTCTGTAGCAGTGAGCATGCTCAGCAGTGTCTGTAGCAGTGATTATGCTCAGTGGTGTCTGTAGCAGTGATTATGCTCAGCAGTGTCTGTAGCAGTGATTATGCTCAGCAGTGTCTGTAGCAGTGAGCATGCTCAGCAGTGTCTGTAGCAGTGAGCATGCTCAGTGGTGTCTGTAGCAGTGATTATGCTCAGCAGTGTCTGTAGCAGGGAGCATGCTCAGCAGTGTCTGTAGCAGTGAGTATGCTCAGCAGTATCTGTAGCGGTGAGCATGCTCAGCAGTGTCTGTAGCGGTGAGCATGCTCAGTGGTGTCTGTAGCAGTGAGCATGCTCAGTGGTGTCTGTAGCAGTGATTATGCTCAGCAGTGTCTGTAGCAGGGAGCATGCTCAGCAGTGTCTGTAGCAGGGAGCATGCTCAGCGGTGTCTGTAGCAGTGATTATGCTCAGCGGTGTCTGTAGCAGTGAGCATGCTCATCAGTGTCTGTAGCAGTGAGCATGCTCAGCGGTGTCTGTAGCAGTTATTATGCTCAGCAGTGTCTGTAGCAGGGAGCATGCTCAGCAGTGTCTGTAGCAGGGAGCATGCTCAGCGGTGTCTGTAGCAGGGAGCATGCTCAGCAGTGTCTGTAGCAGTGAGTATGCTCAGCAGTATCTGTAGCAGGGAGCATGCTCAGCAGTGTCTGTAGTGGTGATTATGCTCAGCGGTGTCTAGCAGGGAGCATGCTCAGCGGTGTCTGTATTAGTGAGCATGCTCAGCGGTGTCTGTAGCAGTGAGCATGCTCAGCGGTGTCTGTAGTGGTGATTATACTCAGCAGTGTCTGTAGCAGGGAGCATGCTCAGCAGTGTCTGTAGCAGTGAGCATGCTCAGCAGTGTCTGTAGCGGTGACCATGCTCAGCAGTGTCTGTAGCGGTGAGCATGCTCAGCAGTGTCTGTAGCGGTGAGCATGCTCAGCGGTGTCTGTAGCGGTGAGTATGCTCAGCAGTGTCTGTAGCGGTGAGTATGCTCAGCAGTGTCTGTAGCGGTGAGTATGCTCAGCAGTGTCTGTAGCAGTGAGCATGCTCAGCGGTGTCTGTAGCGGTGAGTATGCTCAGCAGTGTCTGTAGCGGTGAGTATGCTCAGCAGTGTCTGTAGCGGTGAGCATGCTCAGCGGTGTCTGTATTAGTGAGCATGCTCAGCGGTGTCTGTAGCAGTGAGCATGCTCAGCGGTGTCTGTAGCAGTGAGCATGCTCAGCGGTGTCTGTAGCAGTGAGCATGCTCAGCGGTGTCTGTAGCAGGGAGCATGCTCAGCGGTGTCTGTAGCAGTGAGCATGCTCAGCGGTGTCTGTAGCAGGGAGCATGCTCAGCGGTGTCTGTAGCAGTGAGCATGCTCAGCGGTGTCTGTAGCAGTGAGCATGCTCAGCGGTGTCTAGCAGTGAGCATGCTCAGCAGTGTCTGTAGCAGTGAGCATGCTCAGCGGTGTCTGTAGCAGTGAGCATGCTCAGCGGTGTCTGTAGCAGTGAGCATGCTCAGCTGTGTCTGTAGCAGTGAGCATGCTCAGCGGTGTCTGTAGCAGTGAGCATGCTCAGCAGTGTCTGTAGCGGTGAGCATGCTCAGCAGTGTCTGTAGCAGTGAGCATGCTCAGCGGTGTCTGTAGCAGTGAGCATGCTCAGCAGTGTCTGTAGCAGTGAGCATGCTCAGCAGTGTCTGTAGCAGTGAGCATGCTCAGCGGTGTCTGTAGCAGTGAGCATGCTCAGCGGTGTCTGTAGCAGGGAGCATGCTCAGCGGTGTCTGTAGCAGTGAGCATGCTCAGCGGTGTCTGTAGCAGTGAGCATGCTCAGCAGTGTCTGTATCGTTGCTGTTCTCTTTAGTTGACATGCCATTAAAGTCTTTGCTCAGGAGCCCCCCTATACCCCCCATACCCGCGGCAGAGCTGCCCCTAATTGAGCGCCGATTAGCCATGACAAACACTGATTACCGCTTTATAGAATTAGCGACATTTTGCATTAACGACGCCTTTGTCTCTTTAATCCAGACACTCGGCGTTTGCTTCTGCTCCCCCGGTTATGCCGGAGAAGACTGCTCCATCCGCTTGGACTCTGGGAAGGTCGTGTGGGAAAGTCTTATGGACCCTCAGCTCACAGCGGTCAGTCATTATGTCCCTTAAATCCTTGAAAGGGGTTTTCCTGTGTCAGAAAATCCCTCTTCCCTGAGTGCAGCTTATTTAAAAACAAACAAACAAACAAAAACCGTTCTTTACTCCCCCTCCCAAGGTCCAGCACAAAGTCCCTGCCGCTGCTTCCAGCGTTAATTGGCTGCAGCAGTGCAGACGATCAATGAGTTGTGCATGTGATGTTGATGAGATGTCAGCGCTGCAGACACTGGAGCAGTGATGGAGTGCTGGACCTGGGGAGGGTGAGTAAAGCTCTTTATTTTTTTTTTTTTAAAAGATCTTTACTCACCCTCCCCAGGTCCATCACTGAGTCTCCATCACTGCTCCAGTGCTTCATTGCAGACGATTAACACTGGAAGCAGCGGCAGAGACTCAGTGCTGGACCTGGGGAGGGTGAGTAAAGCACTTTATTTAAAAAAAAAAGATCTTTACTCACCCTCCCCAGGTCCATCACTGAGTTTCCATCACTGCTCCAGTGCTTCATTGCAGACGATTAACACTGGAAAAAGCGGCAGAGACTCAGTGCTGGACCTGGTGAGGGTGAGTAAAGCACTTTATTTAAAAAAAAAGATCTTTACTCACCCTCCCCAGGTCCATCACTGAGTTTCCATCACTGCTCCAGTGCTTCATTGCAGACGATTAACACTGGAAAAAGCGGCAGAGACTCAGTGCTGGACCTGGGGAGGGTGCGTAAAGGACTTTTTTTTTTTTTTTTTAAATAAGTAAATAAAGCTTATCTCCAGTGTTTAAACACTTGTGTCTCCAGGATACAGCGAGTCGCTTCCTGCACCGGCTGGGTCACACCATGGTGGAGGGGCCGGATAACACTCTCTGGATGTTCGGGGGTCTGTCTCTGAGGGACGGCGTGCTGGGAAGTGTCTATAGGTAGCCTTCATGTCGCCATAAATCGCATTGCTGCGCACCTGTCCTACTGTCATCATCTGTACTCCTTTTTTTTCCCTGTAGGTACTCCATCTCCGAGCGCCGCTGGACCCAGATGTTAGCCGGGACCGAGGGCGGCGGTCCGGGCCCGAGCCCCCGTTACTTCCACGCCGCCGCGTACAATACCCTCCGTAACGCCATGTACATCATGGGCGGCCTCACAAACTACGGAGCCTTCAGTGACTTCTGGGTGCTGAACCTCACTACTCTACAGTGGAGGAAGGAGCTGGTGAGCGCGCGGCTCCTCTCCTCCGCCGTTTTCCCTTCCTCCTCCACACTCCTGACATTGTCGTTTCTTCTTTTCTCCCAGGATCCCCTCCTGCCGCCCGTGGCTGGCCACACCCTCACCCCACGTCGTGGATCCTCGCTGGTTTTGATTGGAGGATATTCGCCCGAGAATGGATTCAATAACCGGGTGCTGGAGTATAACATTGAATTGGAGATCTGGAGCGTGGGGCACCACACCGGCACGCCGCCCACCGGTCAGACCTCGGGGTTTACTAAGGGGAATCCCCCCAGGACATTTTGAGCCCCTATTATTATCCCTCTGTCTGTTGCAGGTCTGTACGGACATTCCACCGTGTACCACGAGGCCACGGATGCCTTTTTTGTCTTTGGCGGCCATCGATTCCACGTAGAGGCCGTGACCCCGTCCCCTGAGCTGTACAGCCTGTATTACCCTAATCTGACATGGAGCCTGCTCGCCCCTTCCCAGGGAAGAAAGGTAACTGCCAGCAATGGCGACTGTCAGCACCCAGAGAAGAGGAGGAAGAGCGTCAGAGAATGGAGGGGCTATTCAGGACTGTAGATAGTAGCCCTCCAGTATCCTAGACCACCAGGGGTGCAGGCATTACCTCCAGTGCTCTAGACCACCAGAGATGCAGCCATTACCCTACAGTACCCTAGACCACCAGGGATGCAGGCATTACCTCTCCACTGCCCTAGACCACCAGAGATGCAGCCATTACCCTACAGTACCCTAGACCACCAGGGAAGCAGGCATTACCTCCAGTACCCTAGACCACCAGGGATGCAGGCATTACCTCTCCACTGCCCTAGACCACCAGGGAAGCAGGCATTACCTCCAGTACCCTAGACCACCAGGGATGCAGGCATTACCTCTCCACTGCCCTAGACCACCAGGGATGTTTGCAGTAGAATTCCAGTACCATATATTACTAGGGATCTACATTACTTCCAGTGCCCTATACCACCAGGGATGCAGGCATTACCTATCCAGTGCCCTGGACCACTAGGGATGTAGGTAGTAGCCCTCCAGTGCCCTAGATCACCAGGGATGTAGACATTACACTACAGTACCCTAGATTACCAGGCATGTATGCAATAGCCCTCCAGTGCCCTAGACCACCAGGGATGCAGACATTACCTCTTCAGTGCCCTAGACCACCAGGGATGTAGGCAATAGCCCTCCAGTGCCCTAGACCACCGTGGATGTAGGCAGTAGCCCTCCAGTGCCCTAGACCACCAGGGATGTAGTTAGTAGCCCTCCAGTGCCCTAGACCACCAGGGATGTAGGTAGTAGCCCTCCAGTGCCCTAGACCACCAGGGATGTAGGTAGTAGCCCTCCAGTGCCCTAGACCACCAGGGATGTAGGTAGTAGCCCTCCAGTGCCCTAGACCACCAGGGATGTAGGTAGTAGCCCTCCAGTGCCCTAGACCACCAGGGATGTAGGTAGTAGCCCTCCAGTTCCCTAGACCACCAGGGGTGCAGGCATTACCTGTCCAGTGCCATAGACCACCAGGGATACAGGCATTACCTCTTCAGTACCCTAGATCACCAGGGATGCAGCCATTATCTATTCAGTGCCCTAGACCACCAGGGATGCAGTCATTACCTCTCCACTGCTCTAGACCACGAGGGATGCAGACATTACCTCTTCAGTGCCCTAGACCACCAGGGATGCAGACATTACCTCTCCAGTGCCGTAGACCACCAGGGATGCAGGCATTACCTCTCCAATGCCATAGAGCACCATGGATGTAGTCATTACCTCTTCAGTGTCCAGACCTCCAGGGATGCAGGCATTACCTATCCAGTGCTCTAGACCACCATGAATGTAGGCAGTAGCCCTCCAGTGCCCTAGACCACCAGGGATGCAGACATTACCTCTTCAGTGCCCTAGACCACCAGGGATGCAGCCATTACCCTACAGTACTTTAGATTACCAAGGATGTATGCAATAGCCCTCCAGTGCTCTCGACCACCAGGAATGCAGCTATTACCTCTCCAGTGCTCTAGACCACCAGGGATGCAGCCATGACCCTACAGTACCCTAGATCACCGTAGATGCAGGCATTACCTATCCACTGCCCTAGACCACCAGGGATGTAGACAATACCTCTTCAGTGCCCTAGACCACCAGGGATGCAGCCATTACCCTACAGTACCCTAGATTACCAGGGATGTAGGCAATAGCCCTCCAGTGCTTTAGACCACCAGGAATGCAGCTATTACCTCTCCAGTGCTTTAGACCACCAGGGATGCAGACATTACCTCTCCACTGCCCTAGACCACCAGGGATGCAGGCATTACCTCTCCAGTGCTTTAGACCACCAGGGATGCAGACATTACCTCTCCACTGCCCTAGACCACCAGGGATGCAGGCATTACCTCTCCAGTGCTATAGACCACCAGGGATGCAGGCATTACCTCTCCAGTGCTATAGACCACCAGGGATGCAGGCATTACCTCTCCAGTGCTATAGACCACCAGGGATGCAGGCATTACCTCTCCACTGCCCTAGACCACCAGGGATGCAGGCATTACCTCTCCACTGCCCTAGACCACCAGGGATGCAGGCATTACCTCTCCACTGCCCTAGACCACCAGGGATGCAGGCATTACCTATCCAGTGCTCTAGACCACCAGGGATACAGGCATTAACCCCCTGTAGTACTTTACAAAACCAGGGATGAAGGCAAATAACGACCTTAAACGGTTTTCTGACAAACAAATTTCATTATAAAGTTCATTTTAATCAATAGACCTTGGAATAATAATAATTTCCACCATTGGATGTGTTTCTATAAAATGCTCCTGTGCTGAGATAATATATATGCGTCCCTGCTGTGTACTGTGTAATGGCCGTGTCTGACCGTACAGGACGTGGTCTGATCATACCACATCTCCAAGGCAGGGGAGGACACAAAAGAATATAAAGATATTACAGCACAGGATCAGAGATGATTCTTTGTGTGAGGTAAAACATTTTTCTGCCTGATTTTAAAAAATGTTTTACCTCACAAAAAGAATTGGTTGTGATCCCGCGCTGTAATGTCTGTATACTCTCTTTTGCGTCCTCCCCAGCCCAGGAATTGTGGTATGATCAGACCAGATCCCTGCCCGGTCAGACACAGCCATTACACAGTACACAGCAGGGGTAGATCAGCTGCGCATCGTTTGTCTTATGCATTTTTCTCCCTTTTTTTTCTTTTTTAGCCTTTGTCTCATTTCTTCCACGTCGCTGCTGTGTTAAAGGACACCATGATTGTAGTGGGAGGACGCACCGAGCACCAGGAGTACAGCAATCAGGTCCTCTTCTACCAGATCCACTGCAACGCCTGGATAAGACCTAATAGAACTGGTAAGGAGGAGGGTCGTCACTATGTACAGGGAGTGATGTCCATTAGTGATGAGCTCAAGTACTGAGCACCCGAGCATGGTAGTGCCCGCTCATCACTAGTTACCAGTACTGAGCACCCGAGCATGGTAGTGCCCGCTCATCACTAGTTACCAGTACTGAGCACCTGAGCATGGTAGTGCCCGCTCATCACTAGTTACGAGTACTGAGCACCTGATCATGGTAGTGCCCGCTCATCACTAGTTACCAGTACTGAGCACCTGAGCATGGTAGTGCCCGCTCATCACTAGTTACGAGTACAGAGCACCTGAGCATGGTAGTGTCCGTTCATCACTAGTTACGAGTACAGAGCACCCAAGCATGGTAGTGTCCGCTCATCACTAGTTACGAGTACAGAGCACCCGAGCATGGTAGTGCCCGCTCATCACTAGTTACGAGTACAGAGCACCCGAGCATGGTAGTGCCCGCTCATCACTAGTTACGAGTACTGAGCACCCGAGCATGGTAGTGCCCGCTCATCACTAGTTACGAGTACTGAGCACCCAAGCATGGTAGTGTCCGCTCATCACTAGTTACGAGTACAGAGCACCCGAGCATGGTAGTGTCCGCTCATCACTAGTTACGAGTACAGAGCACCCGAGCATGGTAGTGCCCACTCATCACTAGTTACCAGTACTGAGCACCTGAGCATGGTAGTGCCCGCTCATCACTAGTTACCAGTATTGAGCACCTGAGCATGGTAGTGCCCGCTCATCACTAGTTACGAGTACTGAGCACCCGAGCATGGTAGTGCCCGCTCATCACTAGTTACTAGTACCGAGCACCTGAGCATGGTAGTGCCCGCTGATCACTAGTTACGAGTACAGAGCACCCGAGCATGGTAGTGCCCGCTCATCACTAGTTACGAGTACAGAGCACCTGAGCATGGTAGTGCCCGCTGATCACTAGTTACGAGTACTGAGCACCCGAGCATGGTAGTGCCCGCTCATCACTAGTTACTAGTACCGAGCACCTGAGCATGGTAGTGCCCGCTGATCACTAGTTACTAGTACCGAGCACCCGAGCATGGTAGTGCCCGCTCATCACTAGTTACGAGTACAGAGCACCCGAGCATGGTAGTGCCCGCTCATCACTACTGTCAATCACTCTATGGGTGGGAAGGTCCAATCTGGGCTGCTGGTATGTTTTCCTCCCGCCATTGTATCCGCTCACTGTTCCGCTGATTGCTGAGCATTGTAACTTTTTCATCCCTCATGTACTTATATCTCCTTCTCTTCTTAGATCTCATATTGGGCGTCCCCATGAACGAGTCAATAGGACACGCCGTGGCCGTGGTGGGTGGCCGGCTGTATCTCTCGGGAGGTTTTAATGGCGTCGCCCTGGGCCGCATGGTGACGTTGTCTGTTCCTTCGGACCCCTGTATGCTGTTCAGCTCTCCCTCCTCCTGCAATCAGAGCGCCGGCAGTTGCGTCTGGTGTCAGTACAGCTGCATGTCGGCCGACATCGCCGAGAGGTGAGATAGCGAGTGTGATGACGGCGCAGGTTGTTGAACGGTGCAAGCGCCAAGCGCAGTGCATGTCAACGGTCAATGAAGGTCTGTTCCGGCTGTCTGGTTCTTTTCTCTTGATGGTTGGGCCCTTCAGAAGAGAAAACTGGCCAAAAGGACATAGTCCTTCATCCGAAAGGGGGCATCTGGGTCTTGGTTGAGGGACCAGGGTGCCCTTAATGCCTGTGACTTCTTGAGTAATCTGATCCAGTTTGGCTCCAAAGAGCCGAGACCCTTGGAAGGGTAGACCGGTGAGAGACTTCTTAGATGCTGGGTCTACATGCCAAGCTTTGACTTCTTAGTCTTCACATTCAAAGACTCAAGTCTCACCAAGTCTCTCAATTTGGAGGCCTGTTTGGAATCCAGATCGGTATCTGAATTGGACATTGGGTTGGACTTGAAAGCAACCTTAGGTTCTGAAGAACTGGAACAAGAGTGAGGGACCATTCCAGGTGAAGGGGATCTGGAACCAGGACTTGGATCAAATCATTTTTTGGCATCTCTTGACGGGGCTGAAGCTACGGAGAGATCTGGTGGTGGGTTCTGACTCAATGTGGGAGGTGATTAGGGATCCTGAGGGAGGAACAGAGATTAGGGTCTGAGAGACCTACTGAGGAAGAGACATGGACCACACAGGGGAGTTCGGCGTCCTCTCTTCCGGGAAGCTCTCTACAATCGGACCAGAGGGGGAATGAGGGTCCTGAAGAAAGCTCCATCGGAAACCTCTGGCAATACATCCTGGGATTTTGAACCTACTCTCTCCAGGCACCATCTTGCTCTGGTGGACGATCGGGCCGGAGGGGAACGGGCAATGACTGTCCGCCTGCTCAACTGAATGCTCTTCATGGTGTTCATGGTTAGGGTCCTTCCATAAAGACCAGAGATGATACCTAGTGGTGGGTTGCATAATGAAGGCAGCGATTACACTCAGTTTTCCTCTGTATCTTGAAGAAAACAGAACAGATTTTGGGTAGAAATGGGTCTGGGAGTAGACCTGTGTCCACCTCCGGAGCTTCCTGGAGCTTCCCCGATTTGTGAGGTTGTAGGAACTTGTGTTACAGTTTGTATGTTTCTTGCATTAATACTTTTTCTCTGTATTTTTTTTCTTTGTCGCTCCATTGGGAGACCCAGACAATTGGGTGTATAGC
Organism: Anomaloglossus baeobatrachus; assembly: GCF_048569485.1. Taxonomy (NCBI): domain Eukaryota; kingdom Metazoa; phylum Chordata; class Amphibia; order Anura; family Aromobatidae; genus Anomaloglossus; species Anomaloglossus baeobatrachus. The sequence goes on along the minus strand of NC_134363.1, from coordinate 33,909,959 downwards.
TTCTGCCTCCGGAGGCCACACAAAGTATTACACTTAAAAGTGTAAAGCCCCTCCCCTTCTGCCTATACACCCCCCCGTGCATCACGGGCTCCTCAGTTTTTATGCTTTGTGGAAGGAGGCACACATCCACGCAAGCTCCACATGTTAGTCAGCAGCAGCTGCTGACTATGTCGGATGGAAGAAAAGAGGGCCCATAACAGGGCCCCCGGCATGCTCCCTTCTCACCCCACTCTGGTCGGCGGTGTTGTTAAGGTTGAGGTACCCATTGCGGGTACATAGGCAGGAGCCACATGCTGTTTTCCTTCCCCATCCCTTAAGGGCTCTGGGTGAAGTGGGATCCTAATCGGTCTCCAGACACTGGGACCGTGCTCCCTCCGCAGCCCCTGGAGAATCTGCTGGACAGGAGCCGGGTATCGTCAGGGACAAGGCCCTGCTACTGTGAGGTACTCTGTGTCCCCTTGGGGACAGCGCATGGAGCGCTTGTGTCATACACGCTGCAGCACTGCTGGGTGTGTTAGTGCGCCGGGACTACCGCGCTGACCGCGCTTGTTTGCCGGCCGCGCTTGTAACTTTAGTCCCCGGCTTCTGCGGCCTAGTACCGCACACTCCCGCCCCCGGGCGGGCCTGTCAGTCAGGGGAAGGGAGGGACGCTGCATTGGACGTCAGCGCTGAGGGCTGGAGCATACTTTGTATCCTCCTCCCCCCTCACTCAGCACAGTGGGGCACCAGATTCCCGCACTTTCTAGGGCACGCCAACGGCCTCCTCCTCCTCACAGAACGCCGACAGCCATTCCTGTCAGCACTTTCTGACGCTGGAGAGGAGAGACAACAGGCTCTGGGAGGCCCAGGCAGGGATCTGGTGGTCACACAACCGCTTTGAGCGGTCGGTAAGCCGCACCTGTTAGGTGCTGGCCCCCCTGGGCGCTGCAGTGTATATATATATAGGCTTATATGCTATACATTTACTCTGCAAGGTCGCACTGTTGGTTTTTGGCTATATACCCTCCTGGTTTGTACTCAGAGGGGACAACAGCATGTCGTCTGCAAAAAGCAAGGGTGCCAAAGCACAGGCTTACTTTGCAACCTGTACCTCATGTGCGGCTATGCTACCGGCAGGTTCCACCTACCCTCATTGTGTGCAATGCTCGGTCCCTGTGGCACTTACTCAGCCGGAGCCTCTGCTACAGGTGGCCCAAGTGGAACCACCTGCTACCACTGTCCAGGTGACAGGGACGGAGTTTGCAGTATTCGCTGACAAACTATCTGAGAGTATGGATAAATGGTCTGCTAAGATACTAGAGGCCTTGCAGTCCAGGCCGGTAACACAGGCCCCGGGCACTGTTGATTCATTGACCCCAGGCCCCCCTCAGTTGGAGCAGCAAAGTGCTCCTGGGGTGACTCATAGGTCCCAAGGTGAGGTCTCTGACACAGACCGCAGTCCCAGACCACCTAAGCGGGGTCGCTGGGAGCCCCCCTCGACCTCATCACACTGCTCAGGGTCTCAGCAGGAGGACTCTAGAGGATGAAGCGGAGGTGGCAGATCAGGATTCTGATCCTGAGGCCGCTCTCAACCTAGATACACCTGATGGTGACACCATAGTGAATGACCTTATAGCGTCCATCAATCAGGTGTTGGATATTTCTCTCCCAGCTCCTCCAATTGAGGAGTCAGCTTCTCAGGAGAAATTCCGTTTCAGGTTTCCCAAGCGTACAGTGAGTTCGTTTCTGGATCACTCCGACTTCAGAGAGGCAGTCCAGAAACACCGAGCTTGTCCAGATAAGCGCTTTTCTAAGCGCCTTAAGGACACACGTTATCCCTTTCCCCCTGACGTTGTCAAGGGCTGGGCTCAGTGTCCCAAGGTGGATCCTCCAGTCTCCAGACTGGCGGCTAGATCCATAGTTGCAGTGGAAGATGGGGCTTCACTCAAAGATGCCACTGACAGACAGATGGAGCTCTGGTTAAAGTCCATCTATGAAGCTATCGGCGCGTCTTTTGCTCCAGCATTCGCAGCCGTATGGGCACTCCAAGCTATCTCAGCTTGTCACGCGCAGATTAATGCAGTCACACGTGCCTCTGCTCCGCAGGTGGTGTCATTAACCTCTCAGGCGTCGGCGTTTGCGTCCTACGCCATTAATGCTATCCTGGACTCTGCGAGCCGTACGGCGGTAGCATCCGCCAATTCGGTGGCAGTTCGCAGGGCCATGTGGCTACGTGAATGGAAGGCAGACTCTGCTTCCAAAAAGTTCTTAACCGGTTTGCCATTTTTCTGGCGACCGCCTGTTTGGTGAGCGATTGGATGAAATCATTAAACAATCCAAGGGAAAGGACTCATCCTTACCCCAGTCCAAACCAAACAAACCTCAACACCGGAAGGTACAATCGAGGTTTCGGTCCTTTCGGCCCGCGGGCAGGTCTCAATTCTCCTCGTCCAACAGGTCGCAGAAGGATCAGAGGAACTCCGATTCATGGCGGTCTAAGTCACGTCCTAAAAAGACCGCCGGAGGAACCGCTCCCAAGGCGGCCTCCTCATGACTTTCGACCTGTTCACACCGCATCCTCGGTCGGTGGCAGGCTCTCCCACTTTTGCGACGTCTGGCTGCCACAGGTACAAGACCGTTGGGTGAGAGACGTTCTGTCTCACGGTTACAGGATAGAGTTCAGCTCTCGTCCTCTGACTCGATTCTTCAGAACATCTCCGCCCCCCGAGCGAGCCGATGCTCTTCTTCAGGCGGTGTGCACTCTGAAGGCAGAAGGAGTGGTGATCCCTGTTCCTCTTCAGCAACAGGGTCACGGTTTTTACTCCAACTTGTTTGTGGTGCCAAAAAATGACGGTTCTTTCCGTCCTGTTCTGGACCTAAAACTGCTCAACAAACACGTAAAAACCAGGCGGTTCCGGATGGAATCCCTCCGCTCCGTCATCGCCTCAATGTCCCAAGGAGATTTCCTAGCATCGATCGACATCAAAGATGCTTATCTCCACGTACCGATTGCGCCAGAGCATCAGCGCTTCCTGCGCTTCGCCATAGGGGACGAACACCTTCAGTTCGTGGCACTGCCTTTCGGCCTGGCGACAGCCCCCACGGGTCTTCACCAAGGTCATGGCAACAGTGGTCGCAGTCCTACACTCTCAGGGACACTCGGTGATCCCTTACTTAGACGATCTGCTTGTCAAGGCACCCTCTCGAGTGGCATGCCAACACAGCCTGAACGTTACTCTGGAGACTCTCCAGAGATTCGGGTGGATCATCAATTTCCCAAAGTCAAATCTGACACCGGCCCAATCACTGACATATCTTGGCATGGAGTTTCATACGCTCTCAGCGATAGTGAAGCTTCCGCTGGTCAAACAGCGTTCACTACAGACAGGGGTGCAATCTCTCCTTCAAGGTCAGTCACACCCCTTGAGGCGCCTCATGCACTTCCTAGGGAAGATGGTGGCAGCAATGGAGGCAGTTCCTTTTGCGCAGTTTCATCTGCGTCCTCTTCAATGGGACATTCTCCGCAAATGGGACAGGAAGTCGACGTCCCTCGACAGGAACGTCTCCCTTTCTCAGTCAGCCAAAGCCTCCCTTCGGTGGTGGCTTCTTCCCACTTCATTGTCGAAGGGGAAATCCTTCCTTCCCCCATCCTGGGCTGTGGTCACCACGGACGCGAGTCTGTCAGGGTGGGGAGCGGTCTTTCTCCACCACAGGGCTCAGGGTACCTGGACTCAGCCAGAGTCCGCCCTTCAGATCAATGTTCTGGAGATAAGGGCAGTGTATCTTGCCCTAAAAGCATTCCAGCCGTGGCTGGAGGGCAGGCAGATCCGAGTTCAGTCGGACAACTCCACCGCGGTGGCATACATCAACCACCAAGGCGGAACACGCAGTCGGCAAGCCTTCCAGGAAGTCCGGCGGATTCTGCTGTGGGCGGAAGCCACAGCCTCCACCATATCCGCAGTTCACATCCCGGGCGTAGAAAACTGGGAAGCAGACTTTCTCAGTCGCCAGGGCATGGACGCAGGGGAATGGTCCCTTCACCCGGACGTGTTTCAGGAGATCTGTTGCCGCTGGGGGATGCCGGACGTCGACCTAATGGCGTCCCGGCACAACAACAAGGTCCCGGCATTCATGGCACGGTCTCACGATCACAGAGCTCTGGCGGCAGACGCCTTAGTTCAGGATTGGTCACAGTTTCAACTGCCTTATGTGTTTCCTCCTCTGGCACTGCTTCCCAGAGTGTTACGCAAGATCAGGTCCGACTGCCGCCGCGCCATTCTCGTCGCTCCAGACTGGCCGAGGAGGTCGTGGTACCCGGATCTGTGGCATCTCACGGTGGGTCAACCGTGGGCTATACCAGACCGACCAGACTTGCTGTCTCAAGGGCCGTTTTTCCATCTGAATTCTGCGGCCCTCAACCTGACTGTGTGGCCATTGAGTCCTGGATCCTAGCGTCTTCAGGGTTATCTCAAGAGGTCATTGCCACTATGAGACAGGCCAGGAAACCAACGTCCGCCAAGATCCACCACAGGACGTGGAGGATCGTCTTATCCTGGTGCTCTGATCAGGGTTTTACTCCCTGGCCATTTGCCTTGCCCACTTTTCTTTCCTTCCTTCAATCCGGATTGGAAAAGGGTTTGTCGCTCGGCTCCCTTAAGGGACAAGTCTCGGCGCTCTCTGTGTTTTTTCAGAAGCGCCTAGCCAGACTTCCACAGGTACGCACGTTCCTGCAGGGGGTTTGTCACATAGTCCCTCCTTACAAGCGTCCGTTAGAACCCTGGGATCTGAACAGGGTTCTGATGGCTCTTCAGAAGCCACCTTTCGAGCCTATGAAGGATATTTCTCTTTCTCGCCTTTCGCAGAAAGTGGTTTTTCTGGTAGCAGTCACTTCACTTCGGAGAGTGTCTGAGCTAGCAGCGCTGTCATGCAAAGCTCCTTTCCTGGTGTTTCACCAGGACAAGGTGGTTCTGCGTCCGGTTCCGGAATTTCTCCCTAAGGTGGTATCCCCCTTTCATCTCAATCAGGATATCTCCTTACCTTCTTTTTGTCCTCATCCAGTTCACCAATGTGAAAAGGATTTGCACTTGTTAGATCTGGTGAGAGCACTCAGACTCTACATTTCCCGTACGGCGCCCTTGCGCCGCTCGGATGCACTCTTTGTCCTTGTCGCTGGTCAGCGCAAAGGGTCGCAGGCTTCCAAATCAACCCTGGCTCGGTGGATCAAGGAACCAATTCTCGAAGCCTACCGTTCTTCTGGGCTTCCGGTTCCCTCAGGGCTGAAGGCCCATTCTACCAGAGCCGTGGGTGCGTCCTGGGCTTTGAGGCACCAGGCTACGGCTCAGCAGGTGTGTCAGGCGGCTACCTGGTCGAGCCTGCACACTTTCACGAAACACTATAAGGTGCATACCTATGCTTCGGCAGATGCCAGCCTAGGTAGACGAGTCCTTCAGGCGGCGGTTGCCCACCTGTAGGAAGGGGCCGTGTTACGGCCTATTGCGAGGTATTATTTTACCCACCCAGGGACTGCTTTTCGACGTCCCAATTGTCTGCGTCTCCCAATGGAGCGACAAAGAAGAAGGGAATTTTGTTTACTTACCGTAAATTCCTTTTCTTCTAGCTCCAATTGGGAGACCCAGCACCCGCCCTGTTCCCTTCGGGCTGTTGTTCTTTGTGACACATGTTGTTCATGTTGAATGGTTTTCAGTTTTCCGAATTTCCTTCGGATTGAATTTACTTTAAACCAATTTATAAGTTTCCTCCTTCCTGCTTTTGCACCAAAACTGAGGAGCCCGTGATGCACGGGGGGTGTATAGGCAGAAGGGGAGGGGCTTTACACTTTTAAGTGTAATACTTTGTGTGGCCTCCGGAGGCAGAAGCTATACACCCAATTGTCTGGGTCTCCCAATTGGAGCTAGAAGAAAAGGAATTTACGGTAAGTAAACAAAATTCCCTTCTTTTTGCAGGCGTAGTTGCTCCCAGACGTCTTCCTCCTGCTTCCCATTGCCGAGATCTGCCGATGACTGTAGGAGACTGAAGACCTGCAGCGAGTGTCTGGCCCAGCACCCGCGCTCCATGAGTGCACAGCTGAGCACGGTGAGGGTGGCACCTAGACACCTGTTCACACCTTCCTGTTTTGGAATCAGGGGTTGAGCGCTGCGTGTTTTTTTCCAATTTTCTATCAATCCTAAATCTTGGCACAAACAGCCCTGGATGTGATAAATGAGGTTTTTAATGGATGTCTAAGGAAGGTTCTGCACTTCGGAAAATCATCAAGATCCTCTGCTGCTAGCTCCTGTGTAATCACCGACCAATGACGTCCAAGATGTGCTCAATAGAGACAAGTCTGGAGATGCTACATCCAGGGTGAGACAGGTCTGGAGATGCTACATCCAGGGTGAGACAAGTCTGGAGATGCTACATCCAGGGTGAGACAGGTCTGGAGATGCTACATCCAGGGTGAGACAGGTCCGGAGATGCTACATCTAGGGTGAGACAAATCCGGAGATGCTGCATCCAGGGTGACACAGGTCTGGAGATACTACATCCAGGGTGAGACAGGTCTGCAGATACTACATCCAGGGTGAGACAGGTCTGGAGATGTTACATCCAGGGTGAGACAGGTCTGGAGATGTTACATCCAGGGTGAGACAGGTCTGCAGATACTACATCCAGGGTGAGACAGGTCTGGAGATGTTACATCCAGGGTGAGACAGGTCTGGAGATGCTACATCCAGGGTGAGACAGGTCCGGAGATGCTACATCCAGGGTGAGACAGGTCTGGAGATGCTACATCCAGGGTGAGACAGGTCTGGAGATGCTACATCCAGGGTGAGACAGGTCTGGAGAGGCTACATCCAGGGTGAGACAGGTCTGGAGAGGCTACATCCAGGGTGAGACAGGTATGGAGAGGCTACATCCAGGGTAAGACCAGTATGGAGAGGCTACATCCAGGGCGAGACCAGTATGAAGAGGCTACATCCAGGGTGAGACAGGTATGGAGAGGCTACATCCAGGGTGAGACAGGTATGGAGAGGCTACATCCAAGGTGAGACAGGTATGGAGAGGTTACATCCAGGGTGAGACAGGTCCGGAGATGCTACATCCAGGGTGAGACAGGTCTGGAGATGCTACATCCAGGGTGAGACAGGTCTGGAGAGGCTACATCCAGGGTGAGACAGGTCTGGAGAGGCTACATCCAGGGTGAGACAGGTCTGGAGAGGCTACATCCAGGGTGAGACAGGTATGGAGAGGCTACATCCAGGGTGAGACAGGTCCGGAGATGCTACATCCAGGGTGAGACAGGTCCGGAGATGCTACATCCAGGGTGAGGCAAGTCCGGAGGCGCTGCAGCCAGGTGAGGCAAGTCCAGAGGCGCTGCGGCCAGGGGAGGCAAGTCCGGAGACACTGCAGCCAAGGGAGGCAAGTCCGGAGATGCTACATCCAGGGTGAGGCAAGTCCGGAGGCGCTGCGACCAGGTGAAGAAAGTCCAGAGGCAATACGGCCAGGGGAGGCAAGTCCGGAGACGCTGCAGCCAAGGGAGGCAAGTCCGGAGACGCTGCGGCCAAGGGGTGGCAAGTCCGGAGACGCTGCGGCCAAGGGGTGGCAAGTCCGGAGACGCTGCAGCCAAGGGGTGGCAAGTCCGGAGACACTGCAGCCAAGGGGTGGCAAGTCCGGAGACGCTGCGGCCAAGGGGTGGCAAGTCCGGAGACGCTGCGGCCAAGGGGTGGCAAGTCCGGAGACGCTGCGGCCAAGGGGTGGCAAGTCCGGAGACGCTGCGACCAAGGGGTGGCAAGTCCGGAGACGCTGCGGCCAAGGGGTATTGCTGGTGCCATGGTTGCAGCGTGTTGTCTCTCATCGAGCACATCATGGACATCATTGCAACTGGACTATTACACGGGATGGAGGTCGCCCATATGACGAGAGGTTGGAAAAGTTGGGCTTGTTTAGCTTAGTAAAAAGACGTCTCCGAGGAGATCTCATTTATATGTATAGACACAAAGGACTGGCACATGACTTATTCCTTCCAAAGACAATACTAAGGACCAGGGGGCACTCACTGCGAATGGAAGAAAAGCGATTCCGGTAGCTAAATAGGAAAGGGTTCTTTACAGTTCGAGCAGTTTTTTTATTACACAGTAGCTGCCAGCAGTGGGTCTTGATGATTCTTTCCATCCATCCAGTCCTTTCCCTCTGATTTGTATTTGGCACCATTAAGCTGATCCCCTTGTCCTCTCTCAGGGAGCGCCGCGCTGTAAGTGGTGTACAAACTGTCCGGAGGGCGCCTGTATCGGCAGTGACGGGAGCTGCACTTCCGAAAACGACTGTCGTATTAACCAGCGGGAGATATTCCTGGCCAGCAACTGTTCGGAGATCTCGTGCGAGGCCTCCGATTGCCACAAGTGTATCGCTTCCGGGAAGTGCATGTGGACGCGACAGTTTAAACGCACAGGTGCCGGCTCATCCATGCCCCAAGTTTCTGCCCCCCTGGTCTAATCTCCCCAGTTAATCTCTCTCTTTCCCTCCTAGGTGAGACCCGTCGGATCCTGAGTGTGCAGCCCACCTATGACTGGACGTGCTTCAGCCACTCGTTGCTCAACGTCTCCCCGATGCCGGTGGAATCTTCTCCGCCACTTCCTTGTCCCACTCCATGTTATAACCACAGCACCTGCCACGAGTGTCTCAGCTCTAAGGGGGCAGACGGGGGCTGGCAGCAGTGTGTGTGGAGCGTCGCATTAAAGCAGGTACTTCACTGGGCTTCAATTCTGCAAAAATGACAAAAGAAATGCAGAAATGTATTACTGGTGTTTATAGTCATCAGTTCTCTCCTGTCTGTAGCCTCTCATGACTGTCACAATTATTTACTGTAAGGGTTAGGATTAGTACGTATGAGCGACCTGTATGATCCTCCAGAGCTGCACTCACTATTCTGCTGGTGCAGTCACTGTGTACATACATTACTGATCCTGAGTTACCTCCTGTATTATACTCCAGAGCTGCACTCACTATTCAGCTGGTGCAGTCACTGTCTACATACATTACATTACTTATCCTTTACTGATCCTGAGTTACATCCTGTATTATACTCCAGAGCTGCACTCACTATTCTGCTGGTGCAGTCACTGTGTACATACATTACATTACTGATCCTTAGTTACCTCCTGTATTATACCCCAGAGCTGCACTCACTATTCTGCTGGTGCAGTCATTGTGTACATACATTACATTACTGATCCTGTATTATACTCCAGAGCTGCACTCACTATTCTGCTGGTGCAATCACTGTGTACATACATTGGATTACTTATCCTGAGTTACCTCCTGTATTATATTACATTACTGATCCTGAGCTACCTCCTGTATTATACTCCAGAGCTGCACTCACTATTCTGCTGGTGCAGTCACTGTGTACATACATTGCATTACTGATCCTGAGTTACATCCTGTATTATACTCCAGAGCTGCACTCACTATTCTGCTGGTGCAGTCACTGTGTACTTACATTACATTACTTATCCTTTACTGATCCTGAGTTACATCCTGTATTATACTCCAGAGCTGCACTCACTATTCAGCTGGTGCAGTCACTGTCTACATACATTACATTACTTATCCTTTACTGATCCTGAGTTACATCCTGTATTATACTCCAGAGCTGCACTCACTTTTCTGCTGGTGCAGTCACTGTGTACATACATTACTGATCCCGAGTTACCTCCTGTATTATACTCCAGAGCTGCACTCACTATTCTGCTGGTGCAGTCACTGTGTGCATACATTACATTACTGATCCTGAGTTACCTCCTGTATTATACTCCAGAGCTGCACTCACTATTCTGCTGGTGCAGTCACTGTGTACATACATTACATTACTGATCCTGAGTTACCTCCTGTATTATACTCCAGAGCTGCACTCACTATTCTGCTGGTGCAGTCACTGTGTACATACATTACATTACTGATCCTGAGTTACCTCCTGTATTATACTCCAGAGCTGCACTCACTATTCTGCTGGTGCAGTCACTGTGTACATACATTACATTACATAATGTATATCAAATGTATTATCCATTAGTGACTAATCTTTTCTGATTCCCCCTTCTTTAGTGCATGAGCCCCACTTTCCTGCCTATGCGATGTGCTGCGGGCGCCTGCGGCAGGGTCCTAAGTGGAGCAGAGAATTGCTCTCCCTCCTGTTCCCGTCACACTCATTGTGCCGCCTGCATCCAACACCCCCGCTGCGGCTGGTGCGCCCGGCGAGGAGGCAACGGGGAGGGGAGATGCCTGGAAGGAGGGCTCAGTGGACCCACCCAAGGTAAGACCTACCCGGGCTGGCTGTAGTCTTGCAGCCCCTATGGATATATCATCGTGCATAGTACATTGTATAACGCTGCTTGTTGGACGCAGGTTTGGGGGAGCAGTGCGGTTCCTTGGAGTCTCACTGGGCCTTTATGTCCTGCCCCCCTGAAAACGAATGCCTGAATCAGCATCACGACTGCAACGAGACACAGAACTGTAGTGACCTGCTGCATGGGTTCAAGTGCACGTGCAAAAAAGGATACACCCTGCACAAGTAAGAGCGCCGGCGATACTGCGAGGATTAGATACCAGGCAGAGGCTCCCTTACCCTGAATAAGGGTTTAAAAAACTCTATAAAGTCTCTCTTCTGTGTTGGTGTAAAGCTGTTTCAGTGATTCTGACCTTTCTTTATAGCAATCATCAGGGGTCTAAGCACCCAGATTGCAACCAATTAAACTGCATGTCAAAAAAAGTTTTCAAAATATAACACTTTAAATGCTAAGTTATGTACCTTTTCAAAATACCTGAGTTCCCCTGATTCCACCGCTTTTTTCCGTTTTGTTCTGCGTCGCTCCATTGCTGAGATATTCACATTTGTTTCTCTTGGAGCACCTTATGTGAAATCTCTGCTTGTAGTGCAACTTTCACCCCTCTTTACCAGTCAATGCCAATCACAACATAGCAGTTTCAGATGCTACCAAGCTGTGATTGGCTGAGTCTTGAAGAGAGGAGTGAAAGCACACAACCTCAGAACGGACTCTGAAGAAATTCCTGTTGTAGTCTAAGTAGAGATTTCACATTCTGCGCTCCAAAAGTGAAGAAACAAATGTGAATATCTCTGCAACGGAGCGACGCAGAGCAAAACGGAAAAGAGCGACAGAATCAGAGGAACTTGGGGATTTTTTCTACCATGTATTTGACGCAACACCAGCCTTTATTTTTCATAAATCAATAGTAGAATGGACGATAATACTATATCGAAGAAATCTGCTTCTTTCTCCTCCTGGATTGATCATTTCAACCACTTTGACCATATTGTTCTCCACTTTAGTACCACACTTGGTATTTTTGTGGTGGTCACCGTATCGTCCTCATACTCTTCTCTCTCCAGTGTTACAGATCTGTGTGCACTATGTGAAATCTCCTCTTGTAGTGCAACTGGGCATTTTTTGTGTGTCTTCTCTGGGGGGCATGGTCTTTCACCCCTCTTTACCAGTCAATACCAATCACAGCTTAGCAGTTTCAGATGCTACCAAGCTGTGATTGGCTGAGTCTTGAAGGGAGGAGTGAAAGCACACAACCCCAGAGAGGACTCTGAAGAAATTCCAGTTGGAGTGTAAGCAGAGATTTCACATTCTGCGCTCCAAAAGCAAAGAAACAAATATGAATATCTTTGCAACGGAGCGACGCAGAGCAAAACGGAAAAGAGCGACAGAATCGGGAGAACGCAGGGATTTTTTCTCAATGCATTTGACTCAATTTTTTTGAGTAACACCATCCTTTATTTTTCATACATCAATAGTAGAATTGACGATAATACTATATTGAAGAAATCTGCTTCTTTCTCTTCCTGGACTGATTATTTCAACCACTTTGACCATATTGTTTTCCGTGAGACCACGTGGTGGCCAGTTTAGTACCACACTTGGTATTTTTGTGGTGGCCACCGTATCATCCTCATACTCTTTTCTCTCCAGTGTTACGGGTCTGTGTCACCCCGTGTGTGAACACGGCTGTGTTAATGGGACCTGCGTGGAGCCCAATAAGTGCCGCTGTGACTTTGGTTACGTGGGGGAGAACTGCTCCGTGGCCTGCCGCTGCAACAAGCACAGCGACTGCGATGGACTCGGGGCGGAGGATAAGTGTGTGCAGTGCCACAATAATACTATGGTGAGTGGGCGATAACGTCATTATGCATTCAGGACTATTTGGGTATTTTTTTCACCGTCCTCTGTCCTCTAGGGGGAGCACTGTGAGAAGTGTAAGCCGCTGTATGTGGGATCGGCGATAAATGGCGGAAACTGTCGCCCCTGTCTGGATTTCTGCCGAGGGAACAGTGAGGTCTGTATGACCATGGAGGAGTACGAGAAAACCCTCAAGGAACCCGACAAGTATTCCCTGGACCCTGACAAGGTGTGTGTGTGGAGACAGGCAGTCCTATGTAAATTGGTCTCCTCTTGGCTCATTAGGTGTCCCTTGTGCCCGCAGATCCCCACCTGGGTGAGTCAGGGCCCCACCGAGGACACGGCTCTGTGCGTGAACTGCCAGAATAACAGCCTGGGGGACAAGTGCGAGGGCTGCCTGCCCGGATACTTCCTACTAGACAAGCGCTGCACTAAGTGAGTGTATGGAGAATATACATTGTCATTGCGCCACCACATATTGAGGAGTTTCTCATTAATACGGTTATTGCACCTCTTTGCCACTAGATGGCAGCACTACATTCCAAAAGTGACCCATGCACCAGTATAACCAGTTACCATCGCAGTAATTCCATAACGTAATGCAATGGGAGACTTTTCTCCGGTCTTTTGCCATTTTTTATGGTTTTGCATCCTCTGTGACCCCCTTTTCTCACCTCTCGTGTCATGTCATCCCCAGGTGTCAGTGTAACGGTCACGCAGACACATGCAATGAGCTGGACGGAACAAACTGTCCCTGCGGCAACAACACCGAGACCCAGAACTGTCAGAACAGCGCCGACAAGAAAGACTGCTACAAGTACCAGGTACTGGTGCACTACAGGCTGCTGCAGAACCTCATAATACACCTCAGCTGCTGCAGAGCCTCATAATACACCTCAGCTGCTGCAGAGCCTCATAATACACCTCAGGTGCTGCAAAGCCTCATAATACACCTCAGCTGCTGCAGAGCCTCATAATACACACCTCAGCTGCTGCAGAGCCTCATAATACACCTCAGCTGCTGCAGAGCCTCATAATACACCTCAGGTGCTGCAAAGCCTCATAATACACCTCAGCTGCTGCAGAGCCTCATAATACACCTCAGCTGCTGCAGAGCCTCATAATACACCTCAGCTGCTGCAGAGCCTCATAATACACCTCAGGTGCTGCAAAGCCTCATAATACACCTCAGCTGCTGCAGAGCCTCATAATACACCTCAGCTGCTGCAGAATCTCATAATACACCTCAGGTGCTGCAAAGCCTCATAATACACCTCAGCTGCTGCAGAGCCTCATAATACACACCTCAGCTGCTGCAGAGCCTCATAATACACCTCAGCTGCTGCAGAGCCTCATAATACACCTCAGCTGCTGCAGAGCCTCATAATACACCTCAGCTGCTGCAAAGCCTCATAATACACCTCAGCTGCTGCAGAGCCTCATAATACACCTCAGCTGCTGCAGAATCTCATAATACACCTCAGGTGCTGCAAAGCCTCATAATACACCTCAGCTGCTGCAGAGCCTCATAATACACCTCAGCTGCTGCAGAGCCTCATAATACACCTCAGCTGCTGCAGAGCCTCATAATATACCTCAGCTGCTGCAGAACCCCATAATACACCTCAGCTGCTGCAGAACCCCATAATACACCTCAGCTGCTGCAGAGCCTCATAATACACCTCAGCTGCTGCAGAACCCCATAATACACCTCAGCTGCTGCAGAACCTCATAATACACCTCAGCTGCTGCAGAACCTCATAATGCACCTCAGCTGCTGCAGAACCTCATAATACACCTCAGCTGCTGCAGAACCTCATAATACACCTCAGCTGCTGCAGAGCCTCATAATACACCTCAGCTGCTGCAGAGCCTCATAATATACCTCAGCTGCTGCAGAGCCTCATAATACACCTCAGCTGCTGCAGACCCTCATAATACACCTCAGCTGCTGCAGAACCTCATAATACACCTCAGCTGCTGCAGAACCTCATAATGCACCTCAGCTGCTGCAGAACCTCATAATACACCTCAGCTGTTGCAGAGCCTCATAATACACCTCAGCTGCTGCAGAATCTCATAATACACCTCAGCTGCTGCAGAACCTAATAATACACCTCAGCTGCTGCAGAGCCTTATAATAACAACCTCAGCTGCTACAGAGCCTTATAATACACACCTCAGCTGCTGCAGAGCCTCATCATACACACCTCAACGGCTGCAGATCCTTATAATATATCTCAGCTTCTGCAGAACCTTATAATATACCTCAGCTGCTGCAGAACCTCATAATACACCTCAGCTGCTGCAGAACCTCATAATACACACCTCAGCTGCTGCAGAGCCTCATCATACACACCTCAACGGCTGCAGATCCTTATAATATATCTCAGCTGCTGCAGAACCTTATAATACACCTCAGCTGCTGCAGAGCCTCATAATACACCTCAGCTGCTGCAGAACCTGATCGTACACACCACAGCTGCTACGGAACCTCACAATACACATCTCAGCTGCTGCAGAACCTCACAATGCATCTCGGCTTCTGCACGTTCTCATAATACACCTCAGCTGCTGTGGAACCTAATCATACACACCACAGCTGCTGCAAAGCCTCATAACACACCTCAGCTGTTGCAGAACAGCATAATATACACCTCAGCTTCTAAAGATCTTCATAACAAACCTCAGCTACTGCAGAAGCTCACAATACACCTCAGATGCTGCACTGTGGCGGAACCTGGTCATACGCACCACAGCTGCTGCACAACCTCATAATACAAACCTCAGCTGCTGTGGAACCCCATAATTTACACCTCAGCTGCTGCGGAACCCCTATTGTACATACAGACGGTTTCTTGTGAGACGCTGTGTATTTACCCTTTCTCAGAGTTACCTTGTTTTTTCTTCTTGTGTATCTTAGTGTGCGAAGTGTAAGGACTCCTTCCATGGGAATCCGGTGAATGGCCGCCAGTGTTACCGCCTGATGACCGTAGAGCAGGAGTACTGCTTTGATCCCACCTCTCAGAGTAACTGTTTCCACGAGCCCAACATCCAGAACTTGCCGTACGGCCGCAGCGTCTTTTTCGGGGTTCAGCCCAAGTTCACCAATGTGGACATCAGAGTCACGGTTGACGTGACGTTCGGTTGTGTGGACGTTTTCGTCTCCACCTCCCCAGAGAGCTTCGCTGTTGACGTCGGCTCATTCACAGGGGTTCACGGCGTCCGAATAGCTGACAGCGAAGCGTCCGGTGGCCCCGAGCCCCTCACCGCCGGCCTCGCTAATGACAGCGCCTGGATTGCCGTCAGTAAGTCCTCTTGGCTTCGCGAAGAACGTCCCAAAGGTTTGATAACCTACATTACTGTCCGCAACCAACAGACGGTGCTGATAGTCCGGGGGGTCCGAGACCGAGTGGTCATTACTTACCCGCACGAGCTGCACACCCTGAAAAACAGCCGCTTTTATCTGCTGCTCCTGGGCAATGCCTCCGGTGGATCTGGCGAGTCTCAGGGCTTGCTCTTCTTCCGTCAGGACCAGGCGCACATCGACCTCTTTGTCTTTTTTTCTGTTTTCTTCAGCTGCTTCTTCCTTTTCCTCTCGGCCTGCGTCCTGCTCTGGAAAGTGAAGCAATGGCTGGACGTGCGCAGGGAGCAGCGGCGCCACCTTCAAGAGATGAGCAAAATGGCCAGCAGACCCTTCGCGAAGCTGACGGTCTATTTCCACCCCGACGTAGAGATAGTTGGGTGTCATCCTGGAGGACCCGTATTGCCGTCACTCCCCCATCATCACCACCACCACCATCATCACCATCGCTCCAAGCCCAGGTTAAAGTCCTACGATCCGTCCGCGCCGCAGCCCCCCTCGTTGCGGCATTCGGACCCTTTCTTGTCCCAGCTCTTGGGGTATACCTACTCCAACTTCCGAGTTGGACCCATCACCCTGGAGCCTACAGATGACGGCATGGCCGGTGTGGTCACTTTACTTTTGCAACTCCCCGGCGGTGCCCAAGCCCCCAATCGAGCCTGTCTAGGTTCTGCCCTTGTGACTTTACGCCATAATCTTCAGGAGTACTGCGGGCCCAGCCACGTTGTCAGCAGCTCGAGGAAAGGACTTCTCAGCCATGAGAACCTTACAAGCATGTCACTTTAAAGGAACGGGGTCAAAACCGAAAAACTGTAGACTTTATGAATGGCCAGTACTGGAGAGAGGAGGGATGCACTACAAATCTACTGGGACGATACGATGGGTTTAGTGCAATTTTTCTTTTAATTTGGCGCCCGGTTGGCGTCTTTGACACACACTACTATGGCGGACATCAATCCACGGCTTTCTGGCTCCGAGCTCTCGGCGTAACCCGAGGGTCGCACAGCAATGCACTAACTCCAGCGTTCACCACGTACCTCACCCCGTGTCGTCCTGCGAGAACACGGCCCGTGCATGGGAAAGTATTAATCTCAGCAAGAAATGACTGTTACAGAGCAATGAACAATATATGTGTCCGGACTCCGCCGTCACGTGTTGGTTGGGATTGTTTCGACAAGTGCATAAAAGCCTGTGACCGGCCCGTCACGTTAGGTAACGGTTGGCCTGATTCCCCCTCCAACACATGCACCCTGGTCTCTGTATGGGGAGAGGCCATTATGCTGCTAATGTATTTGGTCTATAGAAAGTCTGCAAATCACTTTATGTAAAGATGTTGTCTCAACCCCAAGAATGGGTCTAGTGCATCGGCCGGTGGGTGCCTCCGTTCTGTGTGAATTGCTGTCACTGCCTGTTACTGAGTGTTATCCATTACCAGAGACCCTGAGACCGATGACCAGGCTTTGTGTGCCTACTGGAAGTGAGGGTGCCCTTTATCTCTACAAATGGGGGGGTCTTTACAGGAAGTTGGGGTGCAGCTTTGACTCAACAAGATGCCGGGACTGGTCTTTGTCTTTACAGGAAGTGGAGGCGGGTCTTTGTCTCTACAGGAAGTGGCGGAGGGTCTTTGTCTCTACAGGAAGTGGAGGCGGGTCTTTTGTCTCTCCAGGAAATGGGGGCGGGTCTTTGTCTCTACAGGAAGTGGCGGCGGGTCTTTATCTCTACAGGAAGTGGCGGCGGGTCTTTGTCTCTACAGGAACTGGCGGCGGGTCTTTGTCTCTACAGGAACTGGCGGAGGGTCTTTGTCTCTACAGGAAGTGGTGGCAGTTCTTTGTCTCTACAGGACGTGGTGGCAGGTCTTTGTTGCTCTACAGGAAGTGGCGGCAGGTCTTTGACTCTATAGGAAGTGGCAGCGGGGCTTTGTGGCTCTACAGGAGTGAAGACGGGTCGTTGCCTTTTTCCAGGAAGTTGGGCGGGTCTACAAGAAATGGCAGTGGGTCCAAGAGCTCTACAGGAAGTGGAAGCGAAGATTTGTCTTCTTCAGGAAGTGGCGGCGGGTCTTTGTCACTCTAAGGGAACTGGAGGCGGGTCTTTGTCTTTGTACAGGAAGTGGCAGCGGGTAATTGTTGCTCTACTAGAAGTGGAGATAGAGCTTTGTCGCTCTACTGGAAGTGGCAGCGGGTCTTTGTCTTTACAGGAAGTGGCAGCGGGTCTTTGTCTTTACAGGAAGTGGTGACGGGTCTTTGTCTTTACAGGAAGTGGCAGCGGGTCTTTGTCTTTACAGGAAGTGGTGACGGGTCTTTGTCTTTACAGGAAGTGGCAGCGGATCTTTGCCTCTACAGGAAGTGGTGGCGGGTCTTTGTCTTTACAGGAAGTGGTGGTGGGTCTTTGTTGTTCTACAGGAGTGAAGGGAGTCTTTGCCTTTTTACATGAAGTTGGGGCGGGTCTTTGTCTTTCTACAAGAAGTGGCAGCGGGTCTTAGACGCTTTACAGGAAGTGGAAGCGGGTCTTTGTATTTTTTCAGGAAGTGGCGACAGGTCTTTGTTGCTCTAAGGGAACTGTAGGCGGGTCGTTGTCGCTTTACAAAAACTGGTAGTAGGTCGTTGTCTTTATTAGAACTCGGGGGTGGGTTGCTATACTAGAAGTGGAGGCGAGTCTTTGTTGCTCTAAGGGAAGTGGAGGTGGGTCTTTGTCTTTCAACAGGAAGTGGCGGCGGGACTTTGATGATCTACAGGAAGTGTTGGAGGGTCTTTTTCCCCTCTACAGGAAGTGGATCATTGTCTTTTTACAGGAAGTGGGGCCGTTCTTTGTTGCTCTACTGGAATTGGAGACAGGTCTTTGTCGATTAACGGGGAAGTGAAGGGGGATCTTTGTCTTTCTAGAGCAAGAGGTGGCGACTTTGTCACTCTATTGGAAGTGTTGGCGGGTATTTGTCCCTCTATAGGAAGTAGGGGTGTGTCTTTTTCTCTCAACAGGAAGTGGTGGCGGGTCTTTGCTGCTCTACAGGAAGTGGTGGCAGGTCTTTGCCGCTTTACAGTAAGTGGTGGTGGGTCGTTGTCCCTCTATAGAAAGTGAAAGTGGGTCTTTATCGCTCTACAGGAAGTGTTGGCGAGTCTTTGTCGTTCTACAGGAAGTGGAGGCAGGTCCTTTTCTCTCTACAGGAAGTGGCGGCGGATCTCTTTCCCTCTACAGGAAGTGGGTCTTTGTCACTCTACAGGAAGTGGGGGCTGGTCTTAGCATCTCGAAAGGAAGTGGGGGCTAGTCTTAGCATCTCAAAAGGAAGTGGGGGCTGGTGTTTGCCCCTCGACAGGAAGTAGGGGGTGTGTCTTTGTCTTGATTATCTCTCCTGTCTGGCACCCCACACCCAGGCTTAAGACAGTGACAATCTTTCAGTCTATGGTGGACAAGCCAGTGAACAGTGGCAGGAGCATTGCATTCTGGGTAGTAAAGGGAAGTTCCTGCACCTATAGTACTTGGTAATAAAAGAGTAAGGGGCAACTTACTGAGCGCAAAAATCTGAAGTACAGAATATTCAGCTTGTGGGGGACGAGGGCAGTAGGACTATGGTTTTCTTCAGGTCATGTTTGATAGGGCAGGGCGATCATTAACACTCCATAGAGCCCCGATCCTCCAGGGTGACGGGCGATATCACAATGTCTCCTACAATGACCGGCAGCAGAGGTGACATAGCTGTGTGGTGGGGCTTATGGATCACCGGTCGGGGTTTGGCGGACTAGTCGGCAGCCGAATGATCTTCATGAAGGGGTAGATTCAGCAAAAAAACGGACTAGCCAAGGGAAACTGCTGTCCGCAACATTTCCAGAAATTCTCCCATCCCGTGATTATTTTTGGACACTTTAGACTTTGACTCAATACTAAATGTTTGGCTCCTAAAACTGATTATCGCTGTGATTCACCTCAATAAAGAAAAAGATTGTTTTGTAACTTTGCCTCAAAAACGAAAAAAAAAAAGGGATTTATATTCGATTTCTCTCTGCCCCATGGCACAAAATTCAACTTTTTTGCAAAATTGGTGCAATTTTCATCAAGACTGGCCGTGGTATAGTCGAAAGGGAACTTTTCCGTCATTTTCCCTTTAATTGCACTTCTAACAAATGGCCATTAGAGGGCGCCAGCGTCCTACGATCCGGTCCGGAGCGATCCGCTGCAGATCGCTGAGTACATGACGCACAGGATCACTTAACAAACCTAATTTAATGAGCTCACAAGGGAGCGATTAAACATATCCGATAGGTTTTCAACAGATCTGGACTTCGAGAAAGGGCTGCACTCGACTGACCTGTGACTTACAAGACGCTATAAACCCTTAGTAACAAAGAGGATCTGACGCCAGTCCTACAGGTCTGATTTTATGTTCCTCGCATCTTTTTTTTTGGATATGTGCAATGTGATGTTCCTCTGTTGTTCCTCCTGGAAATGCATTCATAAATGGGGCCTGTCCCTATGCAACTTTCTGGAGGATAAGGATAAGGATTTGCTCCCATTTACACACACTGCAGAGGTTACAGGGGTGGGGGGTCCGCCTGTCAGTGCTCAGACCATACACCACACACTGCAGAGGTTACAGGGGTGTGGGGTCCGCCTGTCAGTGCTCAGACCATACACTGCACACTGCAGAGGTTACAGGGGTGGAGGGTCCGCCTGTCAGTGCTCAGACCATACGCTGCACACTGCAGAGGTTACAGGAGTGGGGGGTCCGCCTGTCAGTGCTCAGACCATACATCACACACTGCAGAGGTTACAGGGGTGTGGGGTCCGCCTGTCAGTGCTCAGACCATATACCGCACACTGCAGAGGTTACAGGGGTGGGGGGTCCACCTGTCAGTGCTCAGACTATACACCACACACTGCAGAGGTTACAGGGGTGGGGGTCCGCCTGTCAGTGCTCAGACCATACACCGCACACTGCAGAGGTAACGGGTGGAGGGTCTGCCTGTCAGTGCTCAGACCATATACCGCACACTGCAGAGGTTACAGGGGTGGGGGGTCCGCCTGTCAGTGCTCAGACCATACGCTGCACACTGCAGAGGTTACAGGGGTGGGGGGTCCGCCTTTCAGTGCTCAGACCATACACCGCACACTGCAGAGGTAACAGGGGTGGAGGGTCCGCCTGTCACTGCTCAGACCATACACCGCACACTGCAGAGGTTACAGGGGTGGGGGGGTCCGCCTGTCAGTGCTCAGACCATACACCGCACACTGTAGAGGTTACAGGGGTGGGGGTCCGCCTGTCAGTGCTCAGACCATACGCTGCACACTGCAGAGGTTACAGGGGTGTGGGGTCCGCCTGTCAGTGCTCAGACCATACGGCGCACACTGCAGAGGTTACAGGGGTGTGGGATCCGCCTGTCAGTGCTAAGACCATACGCCGCACACTGCAGAGGTTACAGGGGTGAGGGGTCCGCCTGTCAGTGCTCAGACCATATGCCACACGCTGCAGAGTTTACAGGGGTGGGGGGGTCCACCTGTCAGTGCTCAGACCATACACCGCACACTGCTGAGGTTACAGGGGTGGGGGGAGGTCCGCCTGTCAGTGCTCAGACCATACACTGCAGAGGTTACAGGGGTGGGGGTCCGCCTGTCAGTGCTCAGACCATACACCGCACACTGCTGAGGTTACAGGGGTGGGGGGTCCGCCTGTCAGTGCTCAGACCATACACCGCACACTGCTGAGGTTACAGGGGTGGGGGGAGGTCCGCCTGTCAGTGCTCAGACCATATGCCACACGCTGCAGAGTTTACAGGGGTGGTGGGGTCCGCCTGTCAGTGCTCAGACCATACACCGCACACTGCTGAGGTTACAGGGGTGGGGGGTCCGCCTGTCAGTGCTCAGACCATACACCGCACACTGCTGAGGTTACAGGGGTGGGGGGAGGTCCGCCTGTCAGTGCTCAGACCATACACCGCACACTGCAGAGGTTACAGGGGTGAGGGTCCACCTGTCAGTGCTCAGACCATACACTGCAGAGGTTACAGGGGTGAGGGTCCACCTGTCAGTGCTCAGACCATTCACCACACACTGCAGAGGTTACAGAGGTGGGGGGTCCGCCTGTCAGTGCTCAGACCATACACCGCACACTGCAGAGGTTACAGGGGTGGGGGGTCCACCTGTCAGTGCTCAGACCATACACCACACACTGCAGAGGTTACAGAGGTGGGGGGTCCGCCTGTCACTGCTCAGACCATACACCGCACACTGCTGAGGTTACAGGGGTGGAGGGTCCGCCTGTCACTGCTCAGACCATACACCGCACACTGCAGAGGTTACAGGGGTGGGGGGGTTCGCCTGTCAGTGCTCAGACCATACACCACACACTGAAGAGGTTACAGGGGTGGGGGTCCGCCTGTCAGGGCTCAGACTATGCATCGCACACTGCAGAGATTACAGGGGTGGGGGGCCCGCCTGTCAGTGCTCAGACTATATGCTGCACACTGCATCACATTGCTTTGCATGGCTGTCGTCCCAGAAGGAAGCCTAAAGATGATGCTCAAGAAAGCCGCAAACAGTTTACTGAAGACAAGCAAACTAAGGACAAGGATTACTGGAACCACATCTGTGGTCTGATGAGACCAAGATAAACTTATTGCTTCAGATGGAGTCAGTGTGTGTGGCATCAACCAGGTGAGGAGAACAAAAACAAGTGTGTCCTTCCTACAGTCAGTCATGGTGGTGGAGGGTCATCGTTTGGGGCTGCCAGCTGTGGGGAGCTACAGATAATTGAGGGAAACATGGAAGCCAACATGTCCTGTCACATTGAAGCAGAGCATGATCCCCGCCCTTCATGTTCCCACATGATAACGACCCCATACACCTCCAAGACCACCACTGCCTCACTAAAGGAACTGAGGGTAAAAGTGCTGGACTGGCCGAGCCTCTCCAGACCTAAACCCTATGGAGCATCTGTGGGGCCTCATCATATGGAAGGTGGATAGCGCAAGGTCTGTAACATCCACCAGCTATGAGATGTCGTCATGGAGGATGGAAAAGGATCCAGCGGCTCCTGTGAAGCTCTTGTGACCTCCAGGCCCAAGAAAGGTAAAACCGTGCTGGAAAATAATGGGGGCCACACAAAATATTCACACTTTGGGCACAATTTTCACTTAGGGGTGTACTCACTTTTGTTGCCAGCGGTTTAGACATTAATTGCTGTGTGTTGAGTTATTTAGTTGTACAAGCTGCACACTGACACTGCACATTGTATCATCAGATCTGCAGTGTTGTTCCATGAAAAGATATAATAGAATAGTCACAAAAATGCGAGGGGTGTACTCACTTTTGTGACATAATTCAGCGGCAAATGTAACATAATAGCGTAGCAGGATTTACACAAGCCTCATCTATGTCTCATAGATATTCTCCCTGCGTGAAAATTGACACATGCATAAGAGTTCCAGCTCCGCAGCGTGTCAATTTTGCGGAATTTCTTGCCGCCTTTGATCTCGCAGAAGCAGGTGGTGGCGTCTGGAGCAATTCAGCACCAAATCAGCAGCAAAAGTCTCCTGCAGCAAAAGTCTCCTGCAGCACGTGCATTTGTAGATGTTTCGCAGGGAGGGACATATGTAGAAGATTTGCTTGAATGCACACAGGATATTTCTTCGGCGCTCCATTGGGAGACCCAGACGATTGGGGTGTATAGCTACTGCCTCCGGAGGCCACACAAAGCATTACACTAAAAAGTGTAAGGCCCCTCCCCTTCTGGCTATACACCCCCCCGTGGGATCACGGGCTGCTCAGTTTTCAAGCTTTGTGCGAAGTAGGTCAGACATCCACGCATAGCTCCACTGTTTAGTCAGCAGTAGCTGCTGACTATATCGGATGGAAGAAAAGAGGGCCCATGCTAAAGGGCCCCCAGCATGCTCCCTTCTCACCCCACTCTTGTTGGCGGTGTTTGTTAAGGTTGAGGTACCCATTGCGGGTACGGAGGCTGGAGCCCACATGCTGTTTTCCTTCCCCATCCCCCTGAGGGCTCTGGTGAAGTGGGATCTTACCGGCCTCCAGGCTCTGAGGCCGGGCTCCATCCACAGACCCGGAGATCCTGCTGGATACGGAGCTGGGTACCGTCAGGGACAAGGCCCTGCAACATTCAGGTACTCTGTGTCCCCGTACAAGACAGGCACAGACACACTCCAGCGTTGCTGGGTGTTCTAGTGCGCCGGGGACAGTAGCGCTGCGCGCTTGGGTTATACTCACTGCAGCTTAGCTGAGTGAGTTTATGTGTGGGGAACTCCCGCGCCGGCCCCGGAGACTGCAGCGCGGCTGAGACTTGTGGTGCGCCGGGGACTTCGCGCCGACCGTGCTTTTACGACGGCAGCGCTTATAATCTAGTCCCCGGCTTCTGCGGCCTAGTTACGTTTCGTTCCCGCCCACAGCCCTGTCAGTCAGGGAAGGGGAGAGACGCTGTACAATAGTCAGCGCCGAGGGCTGGAGTCTTATTTACATACTCCAGCCCTCTCACTGGGCACAGTGGGACGCCAGTTTCCCGCTCTTTGTCTGCAGCAGGACACTCGGTGATCCCTTACTTGGACGATCTACTTGTCAAGGCACCCTCTCAGGAGGCATGCCAACACAGCCTGAACGTTGCGCTGGAGACTCTCCAGACTTTCGGGTGGATCATCAACTTTTCAAAGTCAAATCTGTCACCGACCCAATCACTGACATATCTTGGCATGGAGTTTCATACTCTCTCAGCGATAGTGAAGCTTCCGATGGACAAGCAGCGTTCACTACAGACAGGGGTGCACTCTCTCCTTCAAGGCCAGTCGCACCCCTTAAGACGCCTCATGCACTTCCTGGGGAAGATGGTGGCAGCAATGGAGGCAGTTCCGTTTGCGCAGTTTCATCTGCGCCCACTTCAATGGGACATTCTCCGCCAATGGGACGGGAAGTCGACGTCCTTAGACAGGAAAGTCTCCCTTTCCCTGACGGCCAAGGACTCTCTTCAATGGTGGCTTCTTCCCACCTCATTATCACAAGGAAGGTCCTTCCTACCCCCATCCTGGGCGGTGGTCACGACAGACGCGAGTCTGTCAGGGTGGGGAGCAGTTTTTCTCCACCACAGGGCTCAGGGTACGTGGACTCAGCAGGAGTCCACCCTTCAGATCAATGTTCTGGAAATCAGGGCAGTGTATCTTGCCCTACAAGCCTTCCAGCAGTGGCTGGAAGGAAAGCAGATCCGAATTCAGTCGGACAACTCCACAGCGGTGGCATACATCAACCACCAAGGCGGGACACGCAGTCGGCAAGCCTTCCAGGAAGTCCGGCGGATTCTGATGTGGGTGGAAGCCACGGCCTCCACCATATCCGCAGTTCACATCCCCGGCGTCGAAAACTGGGAAGCAGACTTCCTCAGTCGCCAGGGTATGGACGCAGGGGAATGGTCCCTTCACCCGGACGTGTTTCAGGAAATCTGTCGCCGCTGGGGAAGGCCGGACGTCGACCTAATGGCGTCCCGGCACAACAACAAGGTCCCAACGTTCATGGCACGGTCTCGCGATCACAGAGCTCTGGCGGCAGACGCCTTAGTGCAAGATTGGTCGCAGTTCCAGCTGCCCTATGTGTTTCCCCCTCTGGCACTCTTGCCCAGAGTGCTACGCAAGATCAGGTCCGATTGCCGCCGCGTCTTGCTCGTCGCCCCAGACTGGCCGAGGAGGTCGTGGTATCCGGATCTGTGGCATCTCACGGTCGGCCAACCGTGGGCGCTACCAGACCGGCCAGACTTACTGTCACAAGGGCCGTTTTTCCATCTGAATTCTACGGCCCTGAACCTGACTGTGTGGCCATTGAGTCCTGGATACTAGCATCTTCAGGATTATCTCAAGGGGTCGTGGCCACCATGAGACAGGCTAGGAAGCCCACGTCTGCTAAGATCTACCACAGAACGTGGAAGATTTTCTTATCCTGGTGCTCGGCACAGGGAGTGTCCCCCTGGCCATTTGCATTGCCTACTTTTCTTTCCTTCCTGCAATCTGGTTTGGAAAAAGGCTTATCGCTCGGCTCCCTTAAAGGGCAAGTCTCAGCGCTATCGGTATTTTTTCAAAAGCGTCTAGCACGACTTCCTCAGGTACGCACGTTCCTGCAGGGGGTTTGTCACATCGTCCCTCCGTACAAACGGCCGTTAGATCCATGGGATCTCAACAGGGTACTAGTTGCTCTCCAGAAGCCGCCCTTCGAGCCTCTGAAGGATGTTTCACTTTCTAGACTCTCACAGAAAGTGGCCTTTCTGGTAGCGGTCACGTCTCTTCGGAGGGTATCCGAGCTGGCAGCGCTGTCATCCAAAGCTCCCTTCCTGGTTTTTCACCACGACAAGGTAGTGCTGCGTCCGATTCAGGAGTTTCTCCCTAAGGTGGTATCCTCTTTTCATCTCAATCAGGATATCTCCTTACCTTCCTTTTGTCCTCATCCAGTTCATCGGTATGAAAAGGATTTGCATTTGTTGGATCTGGTGAGAGCACTCAGAATCTACATTTCCCGCACGGCGCCCCTGCGCCGCTCGGATGCACTCTTTGTCCTTGTCGCTGGTAAGCGCAAAGGATCGCAGGCTTCCAAATCCACCCTGGCTCGATGGATCAAGGAACCAATTCTTGAAGCTTACCGTTCTGCTGGGCTTCCGGTTCCATCAGGGCTGAAGGCCCATTCTACCAGAGCCGTGGGTGCGTCCTGGGCATTACGACACCAGGCTACGGCTCAACAGGTGTGCCAGGCAGCTACCTGGTCGAGTCTGCACACTTTCACCAAACATTATCAGGTGCATACCTACGCTTCGGCGGACGCCAGCCTAGGTAGAAGAGTCCTGCAGGCGGCGGTTTCCTCCCCGTAGGGGAAGGCTGTTTTGCAGCTCTAACTTGAGGTATTAATTTACCCACCCAGGGACAGCTTTTGGACGTCCCAATCGTCTGGGTCTCCCAATGGAGCGCCGAAGAAGAAGGGAATTTTGTTACTTACCGTAAATTCCTTTTCTTCTAGCTCCTATTGGGAGACCCAGCACCCGCCCTGTTTCCTTCGGGATTTTTGTTTTTTTCGGGTACACATGTTGTTCATGTTGAACGGTTTTCAGTTCTCCGATGTTATTTCGGATTGAATTTGTTTAAACCAGTTATTGGCTTTCCTCCTTCTTGCTTTAGCACTAAAACTGAGCAGCCCGTGATCCCACGGGGGGTGTATAGCCAGAAGGGGAGGGGCCTTACACTTTTTAGTGTAATTGCTTTGTGTGGCCTCCGGAGGCAGTGCTATACACCCAATCGTCTGGGTCTCCCAATTGGAGCTAGAAGAAAAGGAATTTACGGTAAGTAACAAAATTCCCTTCTTTATCCTAGGTACAAATTTGTTTTGCACTAAAAAGAAATCTAATCATTTCAAACACCACTCCAGCGTTTGTTTTGAGCAGGCACTACCATGCTCGGGTGCTCCGTACTCGTAACTAGTGATGAGCGGGCACTACCATGCTCGGGTGCTCAGTACTCGTAACTAGTGATGAGCGGGCACTACCATGCTCGGGTGCTCAGTACTCGTAACTAGTGATGAGCGGGCACTACCATGCTCGGGTGCTCAGTACTCGTAACTAGTGATGAGCGGGCACTACCATGCTCAGGTGCTCAGTACTGGTAACTAGTGATGAGTGGGCACTACCATGCTCGGGTGCTCAGTACTGGTAACTAGTGATGAGCGGGCACTACCATGCTCGGGTGCTCAGTACTGGTAACTAGTGATGAGCGGGCACTACCATGCTCGGGTGCTCAGTACTCGTAACTAGTGATGAGCGGGCACTACCATGCTCAGGTGCTCAGTACTGGTAACTAGTGATGAGTGGGCACTACCATGCTCGGGTGCTCAGTACTGGTAACTAGTGATGAGCGGGCACTACCATGCTCGGGTGCTCAGTACTCGTAACTAGTGATGAGTGGGCACTATCATGCTCGGGTGCTCAGTACTCGTAACTAGTGATGAGCGGGCACTACCATGCTCTGGTGCTCAGTACTCGTAACTAGTGATGAGCGGGCACTACCATGCTCTGGTGCTCAGTACTGGTAACTAGTGATGAGCGGGCACTACCATGCTCTGGTGCTCAGTACTCGTAACTAGTGATGAGCGGGCACTACCATGCTCGGGTGCTCAGTACTCGTAACTAGTGATGAGCGGGCACTACCATGCTCTGGTGCTCAGTACTCGTAACTAGTGATGAGCGGGCACTACCATGCTCTGGTGCTCAGTACTCGTAACTAGTGATGAGCGGGCACTACCATGCTCAGGTGCTCAGTACTGGTAACTAGTGATGAGCGAGCACTACCATGCTCGGGTGCTCAGTACTCGTAACTAGTGAGGAGCGGGCACTACCATGCTCGGGTGCTCAGTACTGGTAACTAGTGATGAGCGGGCACTACCATGCTCAGGTGCTCAGTACTCGTAACTAGTGATGAGTGAGAACTACCATGCTCGGGTGCTCAGTACTCATAACTAGTGAGGAGCGGGCACTACCATGCTCAGGTGCTCAGTACTCGTAACTAGTGAGGAGCGGGCACTACCATGCTCGGGTGCTCAGTACTGGTAACTAGTGAGGAGCGGGCACTACCATGCTCGGGTGCTCATTACTGGTAACTAGTGATGAGTGAGAACTACCATGCTCGGGTGCTCAGTACTGGTAACTAGTGATGAGCGAGCACTACCATGCTCGGGTGTTCAGTACTTGTAACTAGTGATGAGCGGGCACTACCATGCTCGGGTGCTCAGTACTGGTAACTAGTGATGAGCGGGCACTACCATGCTCGGGTGCTCAGTACTCGTAACTAGTGATGAGCGGGCACTACCATGCTCGGGTGCTCTGTACTCGTAAATAGTGATGAGCGGGCACTACCATGCTCGAGTGCTCTGTACTGGTAACTAGTGATGAGCGGGCACTACCATGCTCGGGTGCTCAGTACTCATAACTAGTGATGAGCGGGCACTACCATGCTCGGGTGCTCAGTACTGGTAACTAGTGATGAGCGGGCACTACCATGCTCGGGTGCTCAGTACTGGTAACTAGTGATGAGCGGGCACTACCATGCTCGGGTGCTCGATACTGGTAACTAGTGATGAGCGGGCACTACCATGCTCGGGTGATCGATACTGGTAACTAGTGATGATCGGGCACTACCATGCTCGGGTGCTCAGTACTCGTAACTAGTGAGGAGCGGGCACTACCATGCTCGGGTGCTCAGTACTGGTAACTAGTGATGAGCGGGCACTACCATGCTCGGGTGCTCAGTACTCGTAACTAGTGAGGAGCGGGCACTACCATGCTCAGGTGCTCAGTACTCGTAACTAGTGAGGAGCGGGCACTACCATGCTCGGGTGCTCAGTACTGGTAACTAGTGAGGAGCGGGCACTACCATGCTCGGGTGCTCATTACTGGTAACTAGTGATGAGTGAGAACTACCATGCTCGGGTGCTCAGTACTGGTAACTAGTGATGAGCGAGCACTACCATGCTCGGGTGTTCAGTACTTGTAACTAGTGATGAGCGGGCACTACCATGCTCAGGTGCTCAGTACTCGTAACTAGTGATGAGCGGGCACTACCATGCTCGGGTGCTCAGTACTGGTAACTAGTGAGGAGCGGGCACTACCATGCTCGGGTGCTCATTACTGGTAACTAGTGATGAGCGGGCACTACCATGCTCGGGTGCTCAGTACTCGTAACTAGTGATGAGCGGGCACTACCATGCTCAGGTGCTCAGTACTGGTAACTAGTGATGAGTGGGCACTACCATGCTCGGGTGCTCAGTACTGGTAACTAGTGATGAGCGGGCACTACCATGCTCGGGTGCTCAGTACTGGTAACTAGTGATGAGCGGGCACTACCATGCTCGGGTGCTCAGTACTCGTAACTAGTGATGAGCGGGCACTACCATGCTCAGGTGCTCAGTACTGGTAACTAGTGATGAGTGGGCACTACCATGCTCGGGTGCTCAGTACTGGTAACTAGTGATGAGCGGGCACTACCATGCTCGGGTGCTCAGTACTCGTAACTAGTGATGAGTGGGCACTATCATGCTCGGGTGCTCAGTACTCGTAACTAGTGATGAGCGGGCACTACCATGCTCTGGTGCTCAGTACTCGTAACTAGTGATGAGCGGGCACTACCATGCTCTGGTGCTCAGTACTGGTAACTAGTGATGAGCGGGCACTACCATGCTCTGGTGCTCAGTACTCGTAACTAGTGATGAGCGGGCACTACCATGCTCGGGTGCTCAGTACTCGTAACTAGTGATGAGCGGGCACTACCATGCTCTGGTGCTCAGTACTCGTAACTAGTGATGAGCGGGCACTACCATGCTCTGGTGCTCAGTACTCGTAACTAGTGATGAGCGGGCACTACCATGCTCAGGTGCTCAGTACTGGTAACTAGTGATGAGCGAGCACTACCATGCTCGGGTGTTCAGTACTTGTAACTAGTGATGAGCGGGCACTACCATGCTCAGGTGCTCAGTACTCGTAACTAGTGATGAGCGGGCACTACCATGCTCGGGTGCTCAGTACTGGTAACTAGTGATGAGCGGGCACTACCATGCTCGGGTGCTCAGTACTCGTAACTAGTGATGAGCGGGCACTACCATGCTCGGGTGCTCTGTACTCGTAAATAGTGATGAGCGGGCACTACCATGCTCGAGTGCTCTGTACTGGTAACTAGTGATGAGCGGGCACTACCATGCTCGGGTGCTCAGTACTCATAACTAGTGATGAGCGGGCACTACCATGCTCGGGTGCTCAGTACTGGTAACTAGTGATGAGCGGGCACTACCATGCTCGGGTGCTCAGTACTGGTAACTAGTGATGAGCGGGCACTACCATGCTCGGGTGCTCGATACTGGTAACTAGTGATGAGCGGGCACTACCATGCTCGGGTGATCGATACTGGTAACTAGTGATGATCGGGCACTACCATGCTCGGGTGCTCAGTACTCGTAACTAGTGAGGAGCGGGCACTACCATGCTCGGGTGCTCAGTACTGGTAACTAGTGATGAGCGGGCACTACCATGCTCGGGTGCTCAGTACTCGTAACTAGTGATGAGTGAGAACTACCATGCTCGGGTGCTCAGTACTCATAACTAGTGAGGAGCGGGCACTACCATGCTCAGGTGCTCAGTACTCGTAACTAGTGAGGAGCGGGCACTACCATGCTCGGGTGCTCAGTACTGGTAACTAGTGAGGAGCGGGCACTACCATGCTCGGGTGCTCATTACTGGTAACTAGTGATGAGTGAGAACTACCATGCTCGGGTGCTCAGTACTCGTAACTAGTGATGAGCGGGCACTACCATGCTCGGGTGCTCAGTACTGGTAACTAGTGATGAGCGGGCACTACCATGCTCGGGTGCTCAGTACTCGTAACTAGTGATGAGTGGGCACTACCATGCTCGGGTGCTCAGTACTGGTAACTAGTGATGAGTGGGCACTACCATGCTCGGGTGCTCAGTACTCGTAACTAGTGATGAGTGTGCACTACAATGCTCAGGTGCTCAGTACTCGTAACTAGTGATGAGCGGGCACTACCATGCTCAGGTGCTCAGTACTGGTAACTAGTGATGAGCGGGCACTACCATGCTCGGGGGCTCAGTACTCGTAACTAGTGATGAGCGGACACTACCATGCTCAGGTGCTCATAATGAGCAGTTGGAATGCTCGGAATGAGCTCATTCTCTTTTTAGCCCTTGAGAAAGCCGCATCTGGTGGTGATACGCGTGGGGTGGGCAGAAAGTCTCTGGACTTGACCAGGATCATTCTTTGCAGGTTTAAATTCCTAGCTATTCACTAGGATACAGTCATATGAAAAAGTTTGGGCACCCCTATTAATGTTAACCTTTTTTCTTTATAACAATTTGGGGTTTTGCTATTTCAGTTTCATATATCTAATAACTGATGGACTGAGTAATATTTCTGGATTGAAATGAGGTTTATTGTACTAACAGAAAATGTGCAATCCGCATTTAAACAAAATTTGACCAGTGCAAAAGTATGGACACCTCAACATAAAAGTGACATTAATATTTTGTAGATCCTCCTTTTGCAGAAATCACAGCCTCTAGTCGCTTCCTGTAGCTTTTAATGAGTTCCTGGATCCTGGATGAAGGTAGATTTGACCATTCCTGTTTACAAAACAATTCCAGTTCAGTTAAGTTTGATGGTCACCGAGCATGGACAGCCGCTTCACATCATCCCACAGATTTTCAATGATATTCAGGTCTGGGGACTGGGATGGCCATTCCAGAACATTGTAATTGTTCCTCTGCATGAATGCGTGAGCATGAATGCCCATGCTGCGCACCCCCCATCGTGCTGCACAGTCACACATCAGACAGTATACACGCACACACCTGATCACATACACTCACACCCCACTTCTGCCTGTGCCCTCCGGTGGGCGGTCCCAGCAGCTGTGCGGTACGCCGTCTTCCTCTGCCTTCTACCGACACGCACACACCCGATCGCATACACTCACACACCCGATTGCATACACGCACACATCCGATCGCATACACTCACACACCCGATCGCATACACGCACACACCCGATCGCATACACGCACACACCCGATCGCATACACGCACACATACGATTGCATACACGCACACACCCGATCGCATACACGCACACATCCGATCGCATACACGCACACATCCGATCGCATACACGCACACATCCGATCGCATACACGCACACATACGATTGCATACACGCACACACCCGATCGCATACACGCGCTCACCCACTCACAACATCCGGAGATACCACATGCTTCCGGCCATGTGATCTTCTGGCAGGTCCTGGAAGGTCACTGCACGCACAGTATCGCCGCCGAGAAGCAAGCGATATCACTGGATGTTGTGAGTGTGTGGATGCGATCTGATGTGTGTGTGAGAGTGAGTGTGATCTGATGTGTGTGTGTGTGTGTTCTTATGTGTGTGTGTGTGTGTGTCTGTTCTTATGTGTGTGTGTGTGTGTGTTCCGCCGCTGCAGGATCTTGATGCGTTCACCTGCTCCCGGTCGGCATCTGGGGAGTATGATCGGGGGTCTTATTTCTTCTGTCTTCTCTCTTCTGCACATGTGTACCGGGAGCCGGTGTACGCTGGTAACCATGCTACACAATATTACCCGATGTGTACCATGGTTACCAGCGTACCCCGCCCCCCACAGGCACGAGAGCCCACACCAGCGTACGCCGGCAACCCCAGCAGTGCGAGGATATGTGTCGGCTGGGTTGCCGGCGTACGCTGGTGTGCGCTCCCGGGGGTACAGCGCTCACCTGGGAGTCGGGGCTCCGTGTCGGTTCGGGGAATGCGTGCGGGGGGCGGGGCCAGGGCGGGCGCGCAATGCGTGAGGGGGGTGGGGCATGGCCGAGTTGCCAATGCGTGCAGGGGGCCGGGGCGAGAGGCGAATCCGTGTGGGGGGCGGAGCCTGGGTGAGCGGCCAATCCGTGCGGGGGGGCGGAGCCGAGGCGAGCGGCCAATGAGAAGCTTGTCGCGGTAACGACAGAATTTTGGAGCAGGACAGACAGACAGACAGAATAAGGCAATTATATATATATAGATTATTTTATTTAGTTTGGGTTTTTTTTGTAATGAATTTTCCCAGCCTTTTCTATACTATAAAAAAGCATAAAAAATGTATTTATAAAAAAACAACAAAAATGTGAAAGTCACAAAAAAAATAAATAATAAAAGCAGAATAAAACTGCAAAAAAGAGTTAACACCCATGGCAAAAACACTGCGTTTTCTGATTGTTTTTTTTCTTTTTTTCTGCACAGGTACCTAAATGTGTAAATTGTTGCAATTTTTTACATCTTCCCTTGTTTTAAGTGTTTATTACTGCGCAGAATTTTATTAAAAAGGTACATGCAATTTTATAATTAAAATTAAAATTTTACGCTTAGTGACTGAGGTCCTCCCCAAAAAATCCCACCCCCATATTCTTTACTTCCATTTCTAAGACCCTCCATATACATAGTACTAGCAGTATATATATATAATATATATATTATATATTTTATATATATAATATATATATATTATATATTTTATATATATTAAATATTTAAAAAATATAAAATATATAATATATACCAAATATAATATATATATTTATAAAATATATAATATATATAAAATATATATACATTATATATTTTATATATATATATATATATATATTTTATATAAAATATAGAATATATATATATATATATATATATATATATATAGATATATAAATATATAAAATATATATATATATATATATATATATATATATATATATATATATATATATATATATACAGTTAGGTCCAGAAATCTTTGGCCAGTGACACAATTTTGGCGAGTTGGGCTCTGCATGCCACCACATTGGATTTGAAATGAAACCTCTACAACAGAATTCAAGTGCAGATTGTAACGTTTAATTTGAAGGTTTGAACAAAAATATCTGATAGAAATTGTAGGAATTGTCACATTTCTTTACAAACACTCCACATTTTAGGAGGTCAAAAGTAATTGGACAAATAAACCAAACCCAAACAAAATATTTTTATTTTCAATATTTTGTTGCGAATCCTTTGGAGGCAATCACTGCCTTAAGTCTGGAACCCATGGACATCACCAAACGCTGGGTTTCCTCCTTCTTAATGCTTTGCCAGGCCTTTACAGTCGCAGCCTTCAGGTCTTGCTTGTTTGTGGGTCTTTCCGTCTTAAGTCTGGATTTGAGCAAGTGAAATGCATGCTCAATTGGGTTAAGATCTGGTGATTGACTTGGCCATTGCAGAATGTTCCACTTTTTTGCACTCATGAACTCCTGGGTAGCTTTGGCTGTATGCTTGGGGTCATTGTCCATCTGTACTATGAAGCGCCGTCCGATCAACTTTGCTGCATTTGGCTGAATCTGGGCTGAAAGTATATCCCGGTACACTTCAGAATTCATCCGGCTACTCTTGTCTGCTGTTATGTCATCAATAAACACAAGTGACCCAGTGCCATTGAAAGCCATGCATGCCCATGCCATCACATTGCCTCCACCATGTTTTACAGAGGATGTGGTGTGCCTTGGATCATGTGCCGTTCCCTTTCTTCTCCAAACTTTTTTCTTCCCATCATTCTGGTACAGGTTGATCTTTGTCTCATCTGTCCATAGAATACTTTTCCAGAACTGAGCTGGCTTCATGAGGTGTTTTTCAGCAAATGTAACTCTGGCCTGTCTATTTTTGGAATTGATGAATGGTTTGCATCTAGATGTGAACCCTTTGTATTTACTTTCATGGAGTCTTCTCTTTACTGTTGACTTAGAGACAGATACACCTACTTCACTGAGAGTGTTCTGGACTTCAGTTGATGTTGTGAACGGGTTCTTCTTCACCAAAGAAAGTATGCGGCGATCATCCACCACTGTTGTCATCCGTGGATGCCCAGGCCTTTTTGAGTTCCCAAGCTCACCAGTCAATTCCTTTTTTCTCAGAATGTACCCGACTGTTGATTTTGCTACTCCAAGCATGTCTGCTATCTCTCTGATGGATTTTTTCTTTTTTGTCAGCCTCAGGATGTTCTGCTTCACCTCAATTGAGAGTTCCTTAGATCGCATGTTGTCTGGTCAAAGCAACAGCTTCCAAATGCAAAACCACACACCTGTAATCAACCCCAGACCTTTTAACTACTTCATTGATTACAGGTTAACGAGGGAGACGCCTTCAGAGTTAATTGCAGCCCTTAGAGTCCCTTGTCCAATTACTTTTGGTCCCTTGAAAAAGAGGAGGCTATGCATTACAGAGCTATGATTCCTAAACCCTTTCTCCGATTTGGATGTGAAAACTCTCATATTGCAGCTGGGAGTGTGCACTTTCAGCCCATATTATATATATAATTGTATTTCTGAACATGTTTTTGTAAACAGCTAAAATAACAAAACATGTGTCACTGTCCAAATATTTCTGGCCCTGACTGTATATATATGTGTGTATATATATATATATATATATATATATATATATATATATATATATATATATATATATATATATATATATATATATATAATGTATTTTAGGGCTTTTCTTAAGGTGCAGTGTTGCTTTAAATTAATCCCCTGGGACAAAATACGTACCCTTTTCTGGTGTCGGTGTTTCCCTTCTCGTGGATCGGGGCTGCCCAATCATTCATGTGACTGTTCCTGCTTCTGACACCATTTACTATTTCTCCAATTAAGATGTAATTGATCAATTAAGCAGCTGAGGGAAAAGAAAGGTTAATTGTTGGATATGGGTCAGCATCTCGCGTTACACCTGAGCGAAACGTGCAAAAATGAATGTGCCACGCTCATTAGAGAATAAATACCATATTTATGAAGCACGTAGCACACAAATATTAAAGGAATAGAAGAACGTGGCTGCATTCCGCCAGAACAGCGCCCCCTCCATGTTTAGGTTGTGTCTGGTATTGCACCTCCAGTCTATTTTATAGAATGGATCAACCTTTTTAATGGGATATGGGCGGCTACCAAAAATGTGCACAGAAAAGCCTTGGGAATGGTCCTCATGGCTGGGTTTGGGCTTGTGGGGTTCGTAACCAAGGTTGACTATTCCCCATTCGTTTTGCATGGGTAAATCATTGGAGGCTGCACCGTGATCCATTGGGGCCACAGTTTAGGAAAGGAGGTGGGCTTCGTCTACAAGGGATGGAATGGCTGGGCCCTCCTGTCCCATTATGGGGGTTGTGCTGATTTCTGCCATATTTTTTATGGATTTTTTGGGGCCGGGCATCATCGTTTTATTGATGGATCTGCAACATAAAGTATAACAATAGGGACTTTAGAAGGTAATGGAAAAGTGCGAGGGTCAATTTGGGAAATGCATGGGGGCATGAAAAGGGAAGGGGGGAGGCAACGATTTGGTTCATAAACTAGTAGTATGAGCAGGCATGGGTGAAGGAATAGATGATGAACAGGGTTCCATTTAATAAGGGAGGGCATTACTCCATATGTTGAGGGCCCCTAAACCATGAATAAAGACAAACGATGAGGTCAGACTGCCAGGACCCCAGCACATAATCCTCCCCTTTAAGAGAAACCACGACACAAATTTTTTCTTTTAAACAAACATTTTTATTTAACTTTGTATTTGGAGAGTCAAAGGAAAACAATGCTCTCATCTTTTGGGATAAAATTATGGTCACAGCTCTCCAAAAGGGCATTAAAATCAGCCCATATACCAGGGGTTTAGGTAAAGTACCGCCATCCGGCCGTCCGGTGCGGGTATTTCGCCTCCATTTTTCCTTATTTCCAACCCCTTCCGCCAAGGAGCAGCCAAGTCTCAACGAGCTGCGACCCCACCCACCAGCGACTGGAGCGCTTGTACTACACCCTCACGGATTCCTGCCATGAACACATCCTGCCCGCTATCATTCAAATG
Source organism: Anomaloglossus baeobatrachus (assembly GCF_048569485.1). NCBI lineage: Eukaryota > Metazoa > Chordata > Amphibia > Anura > Aromobatidae > Anomaloglossus > Anomaloglossus baeobatrachus. Next base: position 33,872,977 of record NC_134363.1, on the reverse strand, counting down.
TACTCCATCCGCCCGCAGATAAGCCGCATTATCACCCTCCAGCTGGTGATGGCGGACGACCACCCCGTTTTTAAAGCGAATGAATTTGGAGATACGCTGATTCAGCGTTCGCCGGGTTCTCTCTATGGCGAGACCTTCCCTAGCGCCATGCCAAACGAGCCGTGGAATTACTTCAGACCAAACCAGCTTCATTTGTGGGAAGAAGCAGGGAAACTTGTCCATATCTGACCGCATGAGGGTCAGTAACTCAGCCAACGGGAAGGAGACCAGGTCGTTACCCCCGGCGTGTAACACCAAAACCACTGGGGAGGAGACCATCCTTGCTATCTTGACCACCTCCGGTAGAACTTGTGGCCAAGCCAGGCCCCTGATACCTCTCCAATTAACATCGATGTCGAGTAAACCCAAGGACCGGCCACCAGGTCGAGAGTCCGCTCTCCGAGCTGCCCAGTACACAAATGAATGACCTAGGAGATCCATACGCTAGGACGGCTTGTATCTGAAAGGAAAACAATGTCAAACCACAGCAAACAAATAAAAACAGGTAACTGCACCTATTCAAAGGCTCGAACTGCGGAGCCCGTTTCTAAGACTAACTCGGGACGTATGTATCTCATGAAGCACTTGGAGTGCCATCTACCGACCCGCTGGATTTCCGGATCTTGCATGCCGGCCCTTGAAGCCTCAGTAGCGGCCCCGATACGGAAAGAATGAGTGCCAAATTCAGCTGCTGGCAAACCAAGGGAAACCAAAATGCATCTCATGAAATTTAAGAACTGCCCCGCCAGAAGGGGGGAACCATCCTCATGTGTGAAAAAATGGGGACCCTCGGCTCTGACCGCCAGGAAAGCCCTGACCAGGGCTCTAGGGCACGCTGGGCCGATAATGGAAAACAGGGGAAACCATGTGCCCCTACCCTCCTGATCAGTCTTAGTTTTTCGCAAGCGTACTCGCAGACCGTCACCGCATACCAAAACGTCATCCCGTTGCAGGCCACCTGTGGCTTCCCGCGCCTTAGGAACTAGTTCACTGACCCGAAGGGCCCCGAAAAAAGCGGTTCCAAAAGCCGCAGCAAACAGGGTAGACTCGTATGAAGTGTTACACATGGACTTAGCGCCATTGATTAAATCGGACAACAGCTTGAACGAAATGGGCCTTCTGTGGTCAACCCTTACGTCGCTCCTCCTCCAACCCTTCAAGACTTGGTGCACCAAAAAGGACTTTGTAACGTCTGGCCAGTTCCTAAGTTTAAAGTGGAATGCTATGCCCGACAGCCGGTTGCGTGTTACCGCCCCCGATGCCCGTCGGTTGCTCAGAGACACCAAATACCTCAGTGTAAGCTGTAATAAAGTTTCGCTCGAAGGAAAGCCAGGGATTTCCCCCACAGACTCACACCAATCACTCCACGCCTTACCGTAGGCCCTCCAAGTCGATGGGGCCACTGAGGAATGGATCATCGTGATCAGCTGAGCGGGACATCCCACATCCATGCTGGACATTCCAAACCTTGAACCTCCGATGACGGATGCAGCTCCCTGAATCTCTGAAATTGAAAACGCGACAGGGCGTCAGCCATGTTGTTGCGGCAGCCGGGAACATGCTTTGCTTTGAACCAGGCGTTTACAGATAGGCACTTTAAAAACAAAAATCTAATCAGGCTGATGACCGGAGGGGAAGAAGCGGACAAGTGGTTGATGGCATGCACCACACTGGCATTGTCACACCAGAAAACGATACGCTTATTCCTCAATGCCTCCCCCCAGAGTTCGACCGCGACCGCTATGGGGAAAAGCTCAAGCAGGGTGAGGTTGCCGGTCCATGCCCACTGTACCCAGGGTTCTGGCCATTTATCAGCACACCACTGTGTGCCAAAGATAACCCCAAAGCCGGAAGAGCCTGCGGCATCCGAAAAAAGCTCAACTTCGGAGTTTGTACGTTCCTCATCTTGAAAGTAAGTGTGGCCATTATAAGTACTCAAAAATTTCTGCCATACCGCTAGGTCGTTCTTCAGCGGGGTTGTTATTCTGATTCTATGGTGTGGCAGCCGTGCGCCCCGGGTGGCCAAGGAAAGACGCCTGGAAAATATCCTGCCCATAGGCATAACTTTGCAGGCGAAGTTGAGGGAGCCCAATAGTGACTGCATTTGTACTAGGGTAACTTTCCCGACCGAGATGACCGCCGAAATAAGGTTGACCAGGCCGCTGATTTTTTCTGGGGGGAGCCTGAACTCCATTGCGTCGGTGTCGATGATTATCCCCAGAAAAGACAGGACAGTGACAGGGCCAATGGTTTTTTCTTTTGAAAGGGGGACCCCGAACAGCCCCATCAAGGACTGAAAGCGGTCCAAAACCAGTTGGCATAAAGAAGAGGAAGCGGGGCCGACAAATAAGAAATCATCCAGATAGTGGGTTATTCCAGCGGAACCTGTCTCCCGGCGGGCAGCCCATTCTAGGAAAGAGCTGAACATTTCAAAATACTGACAAGAGATGGAACAACCCATGGGGAGGCAGGTGTCGAAGTAATACTCACCATCCAGCATAGCCCCCAGCAGGTGGTGGCAATCTGGATGTACCAGCAAGAGGCGGAAAGCCGACTCTATATCGGATTTGGCCAATAGGGCACCCCTGCCGGCCCGCCTGACCAATTCTACCGCCTTGTCGAAAGACACGTAATGGACCGCCGAGTCTTCCTCGGGTATACCGTCATTCACAGACCTGCCCTTGGGATAGGACAGATGGTGAATGAGGCGGAACTGCCCATGCTCCTTTTTGGGGACAACCCCCAAAGGAGACACCCGAAGATTGCTGAAGGGGGGGGCCTTAAACGGGCCTCGGAAACGCCCTAAAGCAACCTCCTTAAACACTTTTGACCGAATGACCTCAGGATTTTCCCTGGCCGATTTTAGGTTGGGGGATAACGAGGGGAGCTTAGAAAAAAGGAAAGGTATGAAAAAACCGAAAGAAAAGCCGAATCTGATTTGGGCTGCTGCCTTCTTATTGGGGTACCTGTTTAACCACGGCCCCATCCTGGTGATGCTCACTGGGGTCCCGGTGCTCCTGGGTACCGGGTGTTGTCCCGTGGACTTTTTGGGCAGATCTGTTGCATTTTGAGGCAGTGTGGGGTCCACCGCACGCCGAGCATTCGTGCTTGTATTTGCACAGGGTGTGGTACTTGCAGAACCCGTCGTTAAATAACCAACATGTTCCCGGTTGGCGAACGGCCACCGCACCCATGTGAGATCCGGGCACAGCGGCCGCCCCGGAAAAGGGCTGGATAGCCCTCTGCGCCATCATCAGGCGGAGCCAAGAGTCAGTGGCCTTGACTCCCCAACCCAGGTGAGGCTGAAGGTCTAAGCGTCGGCGGAAATCCTCATCGTATTTCCACCACGCGGACCCTCCGTGGGACTTATATGAGCTGTAAATGCTGTCCATATAAGTAAACAGCTCTGAGCACCTTTCCGGGTGCCGTTGCCCCATAACGCATCCTAAAACGGAAAAAGCCTGCAACCAATTATTTATGGTCTTAGCGACCTTTGGCTTGCGATCATAAATTTTCTCGCCCAGCCGACGCTCCCGGTCTATCGAATGCTGGTCAGTAGATATTAAAGACCAAATATCGACGTAACTGTTGGCCCAAATTAGCTCTTTTACTTGTGCTTCAAGGTGGGAACCAAGGGGAGGGACCCCACAAAAAAGCCCATCTTTGTAAAGATCCGGACAGGGGAGGGTCGGTTTAGGCTTGGGGTGCTGTAACAATTTTGGGTTCAAAAAGATCTTATGTCCTTGAGTCGGATCCCTGGACTCGGCCCCGGTGGACCCAACCCCGTTCCAGACACCCACATAAGGGTACTCACCATGTGTCGTAGAAACTGTATTCCCCAGCTCCTGGAGATGCTCACCGGACGTCGGACCCACGTCCACTCGATGGACAGCTGTAGCCGTTGATGATCTTCGTCCCCTGTGCGAAGTCTCCGGGGATGCGTCTGAGGAAGAGGGGGAACGCCAGCGCGAGGACCTAGAACGCCGGCTACGCCGCCTAGACCTGGATCTGCCGTGGCGATGGCTGCTGTGGCGTCGCCTGCTGCGCCGACGCGCTCGCTGCTCATCGGATGATGATGATGATGAATCCCGACCACGATGGCTGCCCGCACCATCCGCAATAGCCGTGGCCGGGGTCCCAGCACGTGACCGTGATATGCTCTGGTAGGCTCCACTAACCACCCCCGCCCTCATCTGTAGGTGGCTATTCTGCAGGACAAGTGGCGAACTAGCACCATCCCCCTTACATAAGCTGCCAACTGAGTAGGTACGTGTACACTAAGGGGATTCAGCTGAGAAGCTATGCCTGGACCCGGTGGGGCAATAAATAAAGGCTGGCTCGGCTGTGATGGTGGCGGTGTCTGATCAGATGGGGGCCACAGAACCAACTGGCCCTCCACCGTTGTAACATTTAGGGACCTCTCTCCTCCCCCCCTATGAACTACAGGGGCAGGTTCAGGCAGTGCTCTTATATCTGCTGAGGCACTACTAGAGCCAGAAGAACTCTGGCTTGTATTATTGGCCCCCATGGATACTAAGGGCAGGCCAGACGGGGCAGTGCTAAAAGCTGGCTGCTGAGGGAAAACGGATCCCTTTCTCACAGCGCAGCTGCTTGCAGCCTGAGCTGGAGTAATTCCAACCTGCGCTGCTCCCCTGTTCCTGGAGCGTCCCCCGTGATGGCGCTGGCAGCCGCGATAAAGCAGGTGGGCGGGGGCATTAGCTGAGAGCGCAAAGGGTTTTTCTTCGCGCTCTTTTTTGAATTTTGCGGCGGGCTCAAACGGGCCGGCGGGCGGGTATGTCTCTTAGACCTCCGCGCGCCGGCGCCGAACGTTTGAACCTCGGCAGAGAGGAAGCTGCCCACCGGGAAAAGCCCTGTGAGCCATTCGCTGCCCTCCCTGCCGATGCGCTCTCTCACCGCATCCATCAGCAGGTCCATGGTGCCGGCAGTCCAAGCTGGTCCGGGTCCTGGGTAAGAGTGGCTGGAAAAAAACGCGGCTCATGCGCAGTAAGCTGCGGGGGGGGGGGGATCCGATGACGCCTCCGGGGGAGTGGCAATGTCGAGGGATCTCTTAAAGGGGGCGAACCTAATTACCACGGGGGAGAGGGCCAGCAGTCAGGGGGCAGCATCCACATTCGGGCTGCAGTGCCCCACATTAGAGAGAGAAGACCCAGAGCTTACTTATACATGGGGGGGCATGAAAAGGGAAGGGTGGGGCCGATTCTTTGGTTGATAAATTGGCAGTATGGGCAGCAGTGGCTGATGGAATAGGCAATGAACAGGGTTCCACTTAATAAGGGAGGGCATTAGTCCACATGTTGATGGGGAATTGACCCAATGGTCATGGAATAGGTGCGGAGAAATGGGAGACCATGGGGCCCATGAGTTGGGTGGTGCCTGGTGTTGAGCTGCGCGTCCCCTCCTGCCCGGCTGGCCATCTTCTCTCCGCTCCATCATTCAGCCTGTGTGTCTGAGTTTCCGCACAGCAGGTAAGAGGACAACATTAGATTGCGCCTGCTGCTCAGCGCCTCAAGCCACACAGTTCACAGACCCAAACAGGGAGTAGGGAAAACGGGGCAAGGAGGGGAGTTTTTGTATATATATTTTTTAACGTCAGCGCTCATGAGTGGATACATGAAATTGTGTGTGTGTGGGGGGAATTGGGGCACAATACTGTGTTAGAACTACGAGGGCTTCATACTGTGATTGGGGAGACCATATTGTGTGGTGGGGGGGGAGTCATACTGTGTTAGGGGTACATTAAGGGCATCTTACATCGTTAGTCTTCCTTGAGGGGGTATCATACTGTCTAGGGGGCACTGTGAGTATTTAAAAATACTGTGTTTGGCGAGATTATACTATGTGTGTGTGGGGGGGGGAGATCATACCGTGCAGGGGTACTTTAGGGGCATCTTACATTGTTAGGATTCCAGGAGGGCGTATCATACTGTGTAGGGGGCACTGTATGGATATCATACTGTGTTTGGGTAGATTATAGTGTGTGTGTGTGTGTGTGTGTGTGTGTGTGTGTGTGTGTGTGGGGGTGGAGGTGCATCATACTGTGTAGGGGGTACGGTACTTTAGGAGTATCTTACATTGTTAGGATTCCATGAGGGGTATCATACTGTGTAGGGGGCACTGTATGGATATCATACTGTGTTTGGGAAGATTATACTGTGTGTGTGTGTGGGGGGGTGTGCATCTGTGGCGCCATGGACTAGCCAGGTCGTCACAGGTAACAACCCCCCCACCCCCCACCCCCAGACAGTTACATTAGCCAGACACAAAACCCTTGTTGCCTCCCTCCAGGGTCTGATATCCACACCAGGTGGGGCAGGGCCAAGCGGTTTGCCCCACCCACCGAGGAGTTCACAGGCCTGGAGGCAGGAAAAGGAGCAGTTGAGTCTAGGAGGTTGAAGTGAGAGGAGTGAAGTGGAGAGTGTCTGGGTTTGTGGCCCAGGCACTGACAGCAAGGTTGGCAGACGGCGGTGGCCGTCTGCAGGAGTGGTGGATCAACGCGGAACCGTAGGACCGGGGTCGGGCGGTGGCCCGTCGGTACCGACCAGGGAGCGAAGTGAAGCTAGCACATACAGGCAGGGCCATCGGACCCCAACCAGGCTTGGAGCCGCCGTCAATAGTCAAATCTGAGTGTGACAGGAACCCCAGGGGTTTCCTAACTACCCAAGATCCGTTAGAAGGCAACCGTCCGCACCATGAGGGTATACAGCCACCGCCAACGGCTAGAGACCCAAGGGCCAGCGCCTGCGGGCAAAACAGGCTCCTCCGGCATCCATACACCGGGGAGCGGACTACCGTTGGGGACCCATCGTAGTCAAGACAGTACACAAAGGTGCAGGGAGAGACAGCCGCCATCACCTGTCCGGGGAGAGACACTGCAGCCGGCTGCGGGACCCATCCATCCAGCCGTTTGGTTTACCGGAGACTTTGTGCATCTCTTGCTGAGTGAGTACACCCGTGCCATCCGGCACCACGCCGCGCTGTCCCTGCAACCCTGCACCTCACCGACCCTGCCTCCCCGTCACACCACCGGGCCCCGGGACCACCAACCCCTACCCACGGAGGGGGAAAACAACATCCCAGCTGCTCCCTACCATCGCTCCCGGGATCCCCGTCACCAGCAGCGGTGGTGCCCATCTTCACCACAACCCGTGGGTGGCGTCACGGACTAAATCCCCAAACCAAACCACCCCCTTTTCACTCACGGGCGAGGAGCGCCGCTCGAGTCCCCGAATCCGGCCCACCGCTCGAGCCACCGAGCAGCAGCAGCGCCGGACCCGAGCGTTAGCGAGCGCATTGCCCCGCCGCCCGTGACACATCATACTGTGTAGGGGGTACTTTAGGGGCATTTTACATTGTTAGGATTCCATGAGGGGGTATTATACTGTATTGGGGGCACTGTGAGGATATCATACTATGTGGGTGTAGGCAATTTTTGTGGTATTTTAGTGGGTGAGAACACTAAGAGGCAGAATTACTGTGTTTGTGCCACTATACGTGTCTCTCTCCCTGTCTTAGCATGAACTTCACACCTAGGCACTGTGATGCTGCCAATTCAACCAAATATATTTTGGGATGGTGGGCTTCAACCCCTTCACGAATGTTGCCGTATATTTACATCATTGGTCGTGTCCCTGCCTTTGATGAGAGCTTGCACGTTGAGCCCACATCTTTCCCGGCACTTGACGGCTGATTTAATCATGCATTTAACATGCTCTGACATGAAACGTATCACTAATCTTGGCCATCGGCGCCCCATCACATGATCGTGGGGCGCCGATGTTTATCATGACAGCCGGGGGTCAGCTGATGACTCCTGTCCTCACGATCCTCCTGTGAACGCTGGCTGCAAACAGGCATTCACAGGAGATCATGATCAATGCTATACATAGTAGTGCAGATGCACTGCTCTGTATAGCACAGGTGATTGGATAACCACAGCTTCAAGTTCCCTAAGGGCACAAATAAATAATGTAAAAAAGTATTGTGGGGGTGATCGTGTTGGTGCTGATGGTTTGTCATGACAGCCAGGGGTCAGCTGAAGACCCCTGTCCTCATGCTCCTCCTGTGAATGCTGGCTGCAAACAGCCATTGGTGACGCCTTGGCCTATCAGGTCGTCACAGGGTATTGTGCAATCTGCCCTTCTGCACAGTATCCACCCTCCTCGGTTACGGATCCTGGTCCTTTGGTGTTGCTAACAGCTTAGACAGTCAAAATCCTAGAAACACTTTACACCGAACCCACCAGACACACCATTGGGGGGCCTGAAGGGAATAGGGCCACCTATATGGGGGGTTGGTAGGAGAAAGTGAGAAGAGAGTGGAAACAGGAGTGAAAGGAGTAGGAGGTGGAAGGTGACTCTCTGTGATGGAGAGGTCACCGGTCCGGAGCAGGGCTCCTGTAGTTACTAGGTGGCAGACGTTGGTCTGGGGCCTGGTAGGAGCTGGAACCCCGGTCGCAGGGGATCGTGTCAAGGGGCACGGACTGCCGAGGAGGGCAGCCGGCGGCCTTGAGCCATCACCAGGCAGGGGCCAGGGCACGACGGGGTACGTGGACCCTAGGCCGGGAAGTAGCTTCACACATCCCGATAATTTACCCGACGGGGGTGGAGACTTCAAGATTCATCCCCAACCCACTCCAAAATCTGGGTACTAGCGCACCGATGGGATAGGACTTTCCCAAATTACAGTCCAAAGAAATCCTACGCGTGAACCCTGAGAGCAAGCTCACTCCGTTAGCCATATGGGTGAGCGGGACCCGAAACGTTTCAAGCTTGAATGTCCAACTAGTGAGAAGGTGCCACGGAAAAGGCCACAGGCTAACAGCAACATCAAGGGCACGGATCCCAGCGTGCTCCCTCCATGCTGCAGCGGTGCTCAGAATTCTGGTTTACAAGCTGTCGGTGTTGTTATTCCTGGACTGAGTGAGTACGCTGAAAAAGCCCCTTTTCCTCTACCCAACGGCACCCCAAACACCAATACCCCAACGGGCCCCGGGGCACAAATCTCCCTACCCACGGAGGGGTTAAACACCTTACTGCTATACCACCGCCACCCGGCTCCCCCACCAACAGCAGCAGTGGTCCCTCACCTTACCACACACCGTGGGTGGCGTCATGAACTTTCTAATCACCTGTACATACTCCACCTCCCCCTCTCTTTTAATTTGAGTGACCGCGCGGACCTCCGGGTCCAGAGACCCCTCGAGCCACCACGGCTCCGGATCCGAGCGACTCGTCCGCTGACCTGGGGGTGGTACACATTCACAGAAGATTGTGATTTCTGCTATACACAGCAGTGCTGATGCACTGCTCTGTATAGCATAGGTGATTGGACGACTGCAACTTCAAGTCCCTTAAGGGCACTGTTAAATAATGTAAAAAGTTTTAAAAAAATATAAAAAAATGTTCAAATCACTACTATCTGGAACCATTAAAAATAAATATAAATAAAATGAATATTAGGCAGAATGAATGATGACATTCAAAAGTACAACTAGTTCCAAAAATGTAAGCCCTCATATGGCTATATTGATGGAAAAATAAAAAAGTTATGTCTCTTGGAAGACGGGGAGGAAAAAAATAAAAATGGAAAATCGCCGGGGGTGGAGGGGTTAAGAAGGACTTTTACTATTGAAAGAAGGTGGCGACCCTGGGCTAAGGAGACTCTGGATGTTCATGGGACGTTGGGTGTGGTGCACAACACTAGTTTCTTCAGGCCAGTGTCCATCACCCCACTGGCGGTGCTCGTTGTAGACCATCAGTAACACGCGACACCAGAGCTCACTTATCCAAACAGAAAGTTGACTTTTTTCTTCTCACTGTTATGACAGACATGGACTTCCTTTCCGTCCTTCCTCTTTGTGTGGGGTACTACCTCTCGAACTGTCCCCCTCCACTATCTTGGATCTTGTCCTCAAGCTCTAGGGTCTGTCTCCTTCCCCATGACTCTGTACACCTTCATCCGATATTGAGCCGGATGACTCTCTTTAAGCCCACCGGGGTGAGCCATAGCTTCCGGACCTCTCAACCTGTCCTCTTCCGCTATCTTGGATCTCGTCCTCAAGGTCCAGGGTCTATGTCTCCTTCCCCATGACCCCGTTCACATTTGTCCTATTCTGAGCTGGACGACTCACTTTAAGCCCACTGAGGTGAGCCGTTGGCTCCGGACCTCTTGACCTTTCCCTCTCCACTATCTTGGCTCTTATTCTCAAGCTCTGTGGTCTGACTCTGTTCACCTTCGTCCGATTCTGAACCAGACGACTCTCTTTAAGCCCGGCATGGTGAGCCGTAGGCTCGTTACCTCTTGACTTGTCCTGTTCTGCAATCTTGGATCTCCTCCTGAAGCTTCGGGGGTCTGACTCCGTTCACCTTCATCAAATTCTGAGGTGGACGACTCTCTTTGAGCTCGCCGGGTTGAGCCGTAGACTCTGGGCCTCTCAACCTGTCCCCCTCCGCTATCTTGGCTTTCATCCTCAAGCTCCGGTGTATGACTCCATTCACCTTCTTCCAATTCTGAGGTGAACGACTCTCTTTAAGCCTGCCGGGGTGAGCCATAGGCTCCGGACCTCTCGAGGATACTTCAGGGTTCCCTTCCTGGTACCAGTACCGAGACCACGTCTTCTCACACTTTAACCCTTGAGACCTATCAATCATCCTCTTTCCTCCAACTGTCACTACACGTTTAACCCTATCTCTTCGACCCTGCCGTTCGCTCCTCAACCACCAGGTGGTTTACAATGCAGGGCTCGACCACCTCCTACACTATAGGATAGTATATAGATTTTCCTGTTTAGCCTCTGCACCAAACCCTTCTGTTCCGGGTGGCAAGGTCAGCGCCCCATTGGGTACTCCTTTATGTAAGCCACTGTCTGCATTTCAGGGCACCAGTCGGCCATGTCCTTTATTTTTGACTATCTCAAGGACCCTCGTCCTCCGCTTTCCCCGGCACAATTCGGCAGATCTCATCATCATCATCAGATCGATCGTTTAACTCCGTGCGGCTCGGCACATCACTACCGTTTTGCCGATCGTTTCGACTGTTTGCACACAAAAAAACATAAAAACCCCTTCACAAAGAAGCTTTTTACTCTGCCAATATTTTTCAGAATTGCTAAAAAGAAATCATTGTCCGCGTTTTCGTGCCTTCCATTATTTCACGCTGTAATTTTCTAAATGACCTCACAGCTCTTCGCATTAAAGGGGCAGCGATACGGCGAGGTTGTCAGGGCAACCTGGCCCGGACAACGGCTCACAATTATTGTAACGAGTATAATTTTATTACGGCTGCAAAGTCGTTTCGCCGTATCTGTAAGTTCAATATGGCAGGCCCGCGAGTCAAGCGCAAGGCGGGCTAAAAAACCTCGGCCACTAATTAAACTCTATTGTCGCTGAGTTCACCCTCCTCCGGGATAAGAGAAAAATCAACACTAAATCAAAGTCTAAGTCTGGGTTGCCTATAGCAACCAATCACAGCACAGCTTTTATTTATTTTTTCAGGTTTGAAAAATGAAAGCAGATCTGTGATTGGTTGCTATGGGGAACCTACCTGGATGGCAACCATCATGGCTGCCATTACAGCTATCACTCAAATTTCCATAGCAAATTTTCCTTAATTTCAGACAGGCTTAATAATATGGATGCATTTTAGACTATTATGGGTTCCCACACCAAGTACTTGCCAAGTTGCTCTAATTTCGGATAGAATAAGGGATGTGGTGCTGTAACGTGTAGTGCTGTGACTGGCGTGGGAGTTTTCAGGGTGATGGGTACATGGGAGGTATGGAGAAAGACCGGCTATGCCGAAAAATACAGAGTTTCAGGTTTGAGGGCTCAAAGGGTTTGGTGATGGAAGAGGTGGGCGAATATTATTGCTGTTGTAGAGGGGTGCGGGGCAGTAGTCGTGGTCGAGGGATTGTCTGCATCCAGATGTCCCAGTGTAACGGGGTGCCAGGGGCGCCTCTGGCCTTGTAGTCGTGGCCCTTGCAATCAGGCTTACCCCTGGTTCCACCGTCACTATGGGGACAGGAGATGACTTGGTGGGGCAGAGTGTGGTGGTGATGCAGATGTTATCCGGCGCACAAACACTCTTCAGGCAGGGTTCGATGCAATGAACAAACATTCTTTTATTCTTCACAAAGTCCCAAACAAAGCAATAAAGGTGATGATACGCTTTCTTAGCTGGGGGAAGCCTGTCCTTGCGTCCCCTCCAGTCGGGATGTGCCTGACTACTCCACTTCGCCCGGCTCCCACTTCTGGCTACCCACAGCCCGGACCCACACCGGACTGCTTCACACTATGAGGTTCCGCCCGCTCCTTTTCTCACCGGCTTCCCTGATTTCCAGCTCCCACACTCTGCCCCGGCTCTGCTGCTCCACTCCTGTCCCCGAGACGACTCCTCCCTTGATCTAATCTTTTCCTCACACCCTTGCTCTCTCCTCCCCTTGTCTCTGCCGGCTCCTCCTCCCCACTGTGGTGACAGCCGTCCCACCCGGCCACTAGGGGTACCCTAACACAATACACATGCACATACAAATAAAACATTTTTATTAATAACATTTCCGGGTTAACTATGCTCCCTTCTGCAGGGGTCTGCTCACCCACTGCATACCTCCCCTCTTAAAACCCGAGCCTCCCGGCACGGCTCTTACTTAAAACACACAGAAGCACGTAAAGTCCGCAATACCGTCCACAATAGGCGCAGCACCCACACAGAGGGCACCAGTCCCACGCCCGGCGGTTTCTGCAGCGCTCCCGGTCCTTCTTTCAACTAGCGCCCGGAGGCTCAACAGCGCTCCCGGTCTTAGATGGGCGCCCGGAGGCTTGGCAACAGCGCTCCCGGTCTTAGATGGGGCGACTGCCCGTAAAACTTTAAAAGAACTTCTGCCGGCTAAACGGCACCGGACTTAAAGAACAGATCAGCAGTGGTGACTTACTCTGGGGGCCAGGCCCTCTTCCATTCCTCCGCTTGGGCCTGGATGTATGCCCCCAGGGATTGTCCCGGCTGCCGACGGATCCTCTGGAAGGACGCAGGGGCGTAGGGTGGCTCCACAGGCGCAGCTGCTGCAGCTCCTCTCGGTGGTGAAGGCGTTGCTGCCCCTGACAATCTTGCTGGTAACGGCGGCGGTGTCAATGCTGAGACTGGGTAGAGTGGAGGCGGGTCCTCGTTTCCCGCTCTTAAACAGACTCCACCCCCAGCCCCACGCATCATCTTGACTCCTCCGCTGAGGTACTTCTTTTTCTTCTTCTTCCATGCCCTGGAGCTGGCGCCTCCCCTCTTTGGGCGGAGTACTCCATGCTTTCTCTTCGGCACCGGCCAGCCCCAGGCTCTTCTTTCGGCGCCAATTTTCCGCGCCTTTTCTTCCTCACAGATAACGGCCTCCTTGCCGCCATCTTGTACCCGGTCCAACGCTACGGGTACTAGGTTCTCTTCCCACCACGGGACTGGAAATCCTGTATCACGGTCCGGATCCTGTGCTTCAGGCACGACCCGATCTCCAGCCTCCTGGGTCCCCGGCAGGGGACTCGGATCCTGCCGACTACGCCACATGTAACGGGGTGCCAGGGGCGCCTCTGGCCTTGTAGTCGTGGCCCTTGCAATCAGGCTTACCCCTGGTTCCACCGTCACTATGGGGACAGGAGATGACTTGGTGGGGCAGAGTGTGGTGGTGATGCAGATGTTATCCGGCGCACAAACACTCTTCAGGCAGGGTTCGATGCAATGAACAAACATTCTTTTATTCTTCACAAAGTCCCAAACAAAGCAATAAAGGTGATGATACGCTTTCTTAGCTGGGGGAAGCCTGTCCTTGCGTCCCCTCCAGTGGGGATGTGCCTGACTACTCCACTTCGCCCGGCTCCCACTTCTGGCTACCCACAGCCCGGACCCACACCGGACTGCTTCACACTATGAGGTTCCGCCCGCTCCTTTTCTCACCGGCTTCCCTGATTTCCAGCTCCCACACTCTGCCCCGGCTCTGCTGCTCCACTCCTGTCCCCGAGACGACTCCTCCCTTGATCTAATCTTTTCCTCACACCCTTGCTCTCTCCTCCCCTTGTCTCTGCCGGCTCCTCCTCCCCACTGTGGTGACAGCCGTCCCACCCGGCCACTAGGGGTACCCTAGCACAATACACATGCACATACAAATAAAACATTTTTATTAATAACATTTCCGGGTTAACTATGCTCCCTTCTGCAGGGGTCTGCTCACCCACTGCACCAGCACGCTACATAAGATATCTGGCTGGGTGTGTCCCTGCACGCTACACAAGATACCTGGTCCTGGTTGGGTGTGTCCCGACACGCTACACAAGATACCTGGTCCTGGTTGGGTGTGTCCCGACACGCTACACAAGATACTTGGTCCTGGCTGGGTGTGCCCAGGCACGCTACATAAGATACCTGGTCCTGGCTGGGTGTGTCCCAGCACGCTACACAAGATACCTGGTCCTGGCTGGGTGTGTCCCAGCACGCTACACAAGATACCTGGTCCTGGCTGGGTGTGTCCTGTCACGCTACACAAGATACCTGTTCCTGGCTGGGTGTGTCCTGGCACGCTACACAAGATGCCTATTCCTGGCTGGGTGTGTCCCGGCACGCTACACAAGATACCCAGTCCTGGCTGGGTGTGCCTCGGCACGCTACACAAGGTACCCGGTCTTGGCTGCGTGTGCCTCGGCACGCTACACAAGATACCTGGTCCTGGCTGGCTGTGTCATGGCATGCTACATAAAATACCTGGTCCTAACTGGGTGTGTCCTGGCACACTACACAAGATACCTGGTCCTGGCTGGGTGTATCCCTGCATGCTACACAAGATACCCGGTCCTGGATGGGTGAGTCCCGGCACGCTACACAAGATACCCAGTCCTGGCTGGGTGTGTCCCGGCACGCTAAACAAGATACCTGGTCCTGGCTGGGTGTGTCCCGGCACGCTACACAAGATACCCGGTCCTGGCTGGGTGTGCCTCGGCACGCTACACAAGATACCCGGTCCTGGCTGGGTGTGCCTCGGCACGCTACACAAGATAGCTGGTCCTGACTGGGTGTGCCTCGGCACGCTACACTAGATAGCTGGTCCTGACTGGGTGTGCCTCGGCACGCTACACTAGATATCTGGTCCTGGCTGGGTGTGCCTCGGCACGCTACACAAGATACCTGGTCCTGGATGGGTGTGCCCCGGCACGCTACACAAGATACCTGGTCCTAGCTGGGTGTGTGGACATCAGCTATGTGGGCCCCATACTGTCGCTGACCTCGGCTGGCCAGGAGAAGATGACGACTCAGATGCACAAGGAGACCAACAACATTATGAAACACAGTTTAACTTCCTTCTGGTTTGCATCTAATCTCAATTGGGCAGTCAGCAGGGCTGGTTTTCCTGGCGAAAACGTGTCAGTGGGCCCCATGCGCATACAGATATGCACATGCACAGACACGTACACATACAGGAATACATAACATTGTATATACTGTATGTATGTATACAGTATGTCCACCCATATCCTGTCCTCCGCCATTAACTTGAGAACGGCGGCAGCTATAGGCATAGAAGTGGTGTCTAGGTATAGTAAAGTAGCCATGCGCTATGCAATGAAACCAGTTTGCCACCTGGTGGAAAACAACGGAGTTAGCATTTTTATCTCGAAAACGGAACGAGATAGAGAAAAAAAGTGAATTACAAAGTTGTAGGGCATCATCAATTCAATACGAATCGACACCTTGCATACAGAAATACTATTCACTGAGGTGAGGTGGCAGGTGGTTCTACCAAGAGACCTGGTGCCTAAGGTCGTCAAAGGGGCTCATGAGTTTTGATCCCCCTTCGGTGCAGGCAAGGCCTACCAGTGGCTACAGCGGTATATGTATTATCCCAGGCTTGAGTCTGCGGTAGAAGAGGGCTGTCGACGGTGCCGAGTGTGCGATCTCGTGAAGATCACCGAACAAAGGGCACCCATCTAGACCATCCGAACTAAGGCGCCCTTGGAGTGTCGTGGTACACTCTGCTCGAGTCCACAGTACTGTTTGGTCATGACTGATCATTTCTCCAAGTTTACTTTGGTCACCGTGACTAGGGATCAGATGGCCGAATCAGCTGCGTGCGCCAGGATTTCATTTGAGTGTATGGATGCCCGAAACAGATTTATTCCGACCAAGGTGCATATTTTCAAGGCAAAGTAATGGAAGAACTGCATTGCCAGTATAGCATCGAGCGGTCTAGGACCACCCCCTACTATCCTCAGGCAATGGGGCATCTGAGCGGTTCAATCGTACACTTCTTCAGATGCTGAGGACCTTTGAGGAAGATAAGAAGTTACACTGGCTGGAGTACTTGTTGCAGTTGGTGTGGTCCTATAACAATCGGGTCCATTCTGCAATAGAGTATAGCCCCTCTAACCTGCTATTCAGAAGAACTGGACGGGAGGTCTTTGAACTGAACCTAGACCAACCCGAAGATCTTTCCGAACACGCAGTCACCTCTTGGGTGAAGAAGCATCGTCAACGGCTGCAGACAATCCGACGGCTGGCAAGTCAACAACTGCAGAAGAAGGTGGACAGTGATCACCACCCGGTGCAGGAAGTCCCACTTCAGTCTGAGGATTGAGTGCTGGAGCGAGAGAAGCGCCCTAAGGGCAATCTAAGTGAAAGATGGGAAAGTCAGCTGTACACAGTGCTGGAACAAGTGTTAGCCAATGGTCCCGTCTATAAAGTTCTGATTGAAGGCAGGACAGTGGAACCCCATGTCCTCCACAGAAATATACTGCGTCTATGTCACTTTGAAAACCCCCCAGATCTGTCAAGCGTCAAGGAGTTGGCCCCCGCTCCTGTGACTGAGCCCCCCGTCTGGATAGACGATGACGATTGGTGGTCTGTCCCAAACATAACCGAGCCTTCCCCGTCGGAGAACACTAGTGCAGTGGCATCGTTTCCACCCCTGCTACAGAAGGAACTGTTGAATCCACCTGAGGACGCTGTAGTGGATGCTACCCTGGAAGAGAGCCACGAGTCAAGCGAGAGCCATGATATCCAGAAATCTCAGAGGTCTACTGCAGGGGTTTCACCGGTCCGATATGCGGTGCAGTTTGTATTGTCAGTATTGCTGTTGTTGTTGTCTTCCTCTGCAGGTGTTACCTATGTATTCCGCGCTCCGGTATTGTACTGAGGGACTGGCGGAGATGATGATGAGAGAGCTGGGTAAACATCATTATAGCTCCCCAAAGAAACTGAAAAGAATCCAGTGTCCTTGACTTTTGTGCCCTTATATCGTCATGGCCGAGGACGGCCATCATTAATAAGGGAGGAGTGTAGGTGAGTGCAGCCCCTAATAAGGATGTTGCTTCACTGCTTTCTGTGTTATTTGTTTATTTGCACTTTACCTTTAAGAGTCTGGCTCATAACCAGAGCATAATGGTTTGGCCCGGAGTCCCCCCCCATCCCCTGCTGCTGGAGCTGACATGGTCTAATCAGAGTCTGGGATTGAAGAAGCAGGAAATGACTGAACAGAATGATTCCAGGACGTGCTGAGAGATGCCAGATCTTGCCACATTAGCCCAGCTGTCCAGCGTGGTTGAGAAAAGAGTCCTGCATCACTCTTCAACAGTGAAGAGAGCACCTCCATCCTGATGAACCCCAGAGCGGACCGGACTATCGGACGGAGTCGTGTGTGAGTACCTGGGTACAGCGGGGAGGTAAACAGTATAGACCTCCATAGTGAAAGTGCGGTATCCGCACGGTCCCTTTAGAGGAGACCAGCCAGGTTAGTGGTAGAGTAGGATTGGTTAATGTTGTATATGTGCATAACGTTGTATTGCTAATTGAACTCTTATTGCTTATTGTACTAGTTGTGGCGACCTGACCTGTCCACCTCAGCTAAATTATACAAGATTGTACTTTGAGTTTACTCTTTTACCGTTTGTTTCCGGTTTCCCTATTCTGCAGCCGTTCGGCAGCTCACATTTGTTACCCTGAGCAATAAACACCCTTTTTGGTTTACTCGTTAAGTCTGTCTGATCCCGTGACTTGCTCTGCGGAGTGGAGGGCCCTTGGTTCATCACTTCATATACTTCACAAGAGAGGCTGAGTGCTACAGTATATACATCAAAGGAGGGGCTGGGGGCTACAGTATATATCAAAGGAGAGGCTGGGGTCTACAGTATATACATCACAAGAGAGGCTGGGGGCTACAGTGTAAACATCACAAGAGAGGCTGGGGTCTACAGTATATACATCACAGGAGGGGCTGGGGGCTACAGTGTAAACATCACAAGAGAGGCTGGGGGCTCCAGTGTAAACATCACAGGAGGGGCTGAGGGCTACAGTATATACATCACAAGAGAGGCTGGGGGCTATAGTGTAAACATCACAAGAGAGGCTGGGGGCTACAGTGTAAACATCACAGGAGGGGCTGAGGCTACAGTATTTACATCACAATAGAGACTGGCCGCTACAGTGTGTATATTACAGGGGAGGCTGGGGGCTACAGTATATACATGACAAGAGGGGCTGGGGGTTACAGTATATACATTACAGGGGAGGCTGGAGGCTAGAGTAAACATTTTACACATCACAGGAGGGGCTGGGGCATAGGTATTACTGAGGGGCATACACATTACTGGGGGGGGCGATACACATTACTGGGAGGCATACACATTACTGGGGGGCTGGGAGGCTTAGATGTTACTGGGAGACATACTGCTCTGGGGGATGGCTCATACAGGTCTGGGGGGCCCATACTGCTCTGGGGGGTGACTCATACAAGTCTGGGGGTCCATACTGCTTTGGGGGGCCCATATAGCTGGGGGAAGCGTGGGGGGCACATACAGCTCTGGTGATGCTACGCTGCAGCTCCTCTCTTCTGTGGGACAGGAGTGGACAGCGTGCTAGCTCCGACCACAAATGAACTTCTATTCAAATGCACACAATGCAGCGTTCAGCAGTGAACACTGTGGGAGCAAGTGTAGGGCTGGCTGCCTGGATTGTGCGGCTGGCAGCCTGAGAACTGCGGTCCCTGGAACTCGGTGGGACCGCAGAACTGATCACCTCCACTGTTGCTGCTGAGTGGGCCACCACGGCAGTCCAGGGCCTCGGCATTTGTCCGGGTGCTGACGCCGGCCCTGGCTGTGAGTCCCAGCACAATCCAGTTCAGCGTTATGTATGTATACTGGGACTGTCACCTTCCCTTCCTGCAGTCCCACGTCCAGTCTCCTGAGGGGTCCCATAATGACCGAAGTATAGTTTTGCACATCCGAATGTCTAGCTGTAAACCTTTGGTCAGTTGACTATGTTCACATGCCAGGTTGAGATTAACCTAGTACCTTGACAGTTAAGGTGCCTGACCACTAGAGTTCTTCACCAGAGAAGTCACCTTGACAGTGTAAGGAACCTAGATTGTTAAGGCCCCGTCACACGCAACGACGTATCTAACGATATATATCGCCGGGGTCAAGGATTCCGTGACGCACATCCGGCATCGTTAGCGTCGTTATTGTGTGTGACACCAACAAGCGACCGTTAACGATGGAAAATACCAAATTGTCCATCGTTGACACGTCGTTCATTTTCAAAAAATCGTTGATTGTTGAGGACGCAGGTTGTTCATCGTTCCCGAAGCAGCACACATCGTTACGTGTGACACCCCGGGAACGACGAACTGCAGCTTACCTGCGGCCGCCGGCAATGAGGAAGGAAGGAGGTGGGCGGGATGTTACGGCCACTCATCTCCGCCCCTCCGCTTCTATTGGGCGGCCGCTTAGTGACGCCGCTGTGACGCCGCACGAACCGCCCAATTAGAAAGGAGGTGGTTCGCCGGCCACAGCGACGTCACTAGGCAGGTAAGTTCGTGTGACGGCTCAGAACGATATTGTGCGCCACGGGCAGCGATTTGCCCGTGACGCACTAACGACGGGGGCGGGTACGCTCCCTAGCAATATCGCTGCGTGTGACGGGGCCTTTAGAGTTCCACTCTCCACCTCCTATTGTCTGGGGCCGTTCCATTCGAGTATAAGTGTCTAGTTACAATGCTGTTTACACCCTGAAGTAAACTATGGACCCTCGGATGTCTAGCAGGAAACAGTTTGATTGGTTGACTATGTTCACATGCCAGTTGAAGTTAACCTCCTACCTTGATGGTTTAGTGGCCTGCCCACTAGAGTCCTGCATCAGTAGGAAGCACCAGTTACCTTGACGGCTTAAGGGGCCTGGATGTTAGAGTTCCGTCCTCCATTTCCTATCATCTGGGGACACTCCGTTTGAGTTTCGGTCTGTAGTTACAACTCTGTTCACACCCTGTGTCTCCAGTCACTCCTGGGGATCACGCTATCTTGCCTTCTGTCTCCTGCTCTCCAGAAAGCACCCACTGTATGCGACCTTCACAACAGACCGACTATATCTCTCACGTTTGCTCAGTAGGTTTTCACTAACTCCTAGAGTAAACAGTCACTTTCCCTGTCAGCTGACCCCTCCCTGGGTGGGCTGGTCCCAATATGTAACTGATTCTGACCCCTGTGGTCTGTTGCTGGGCAGAACTTCCTTACAATCTATTATAATATAAAAACTAGACATTATTCCATCAACATTACATATCACATGTCCAATGCTTATCACACTGCAATACATTACACTTAATATGACGCAATATTTACAAAAGACACAAGACATCATTCACATTGGTTGGTGTCTTCACCATTGACCACCATTGACCACCATTGTCCACCAATCTTTCATTCATTAACCATGGTCACCTTCAACCATGCGACGACCTCCCCCTTGACGGCATCGACCTCAGAAGAGCAGAGGACCAGAGATGGAAAGCAACAGTAGAGGTAGAAATGACTTACAGGAGTCAGGTAAGAATCAAGGACAGATAAGTATGATATTTTAATTCACAAACCCCTTCCCTCTTTTTATTTTGCTTTGGGGTCTAGGGGACCTCAGAGCTTGGATGTCTTTTCATATAATTTAGGAAGTTTTAATTCACACCAAATCTTACTACAATTGAGATCAAATTGGTCAAATCTGTCCAAAACAAATTTTAGGAAATTTGCTCATCCCTGTTTGTCACGCCTCCTCTAACTCTGCCTCGGTCTCCTAACTATTTCCATATTGGCTCTGTACAGGCAGGTGATTGCTACAGTCAATAACTGGATTAAAAGAGCATTGGCGAGTAATGGTAAGGTGAAAATCTTTTAATGTTACACCATGCTGAACACTTTATAAAAACAATAAAAAAAAATCTGGGATGGACAATTCCTCGAAGAAAATGATTCTTATGTGAGTGTTGGAAGCACTAAGATTATTGTGCTTTTGACAGGGACAGTAACCAAAACGCTTTGTATTGGAATTACATTGGTTGTAACTGTTGGAATTACAGTGGGTACGGAAATTATTCAGACCCCTTTAAATTTCACTCTTTGTTTCATTGCAGCTGTGACGCCCAGGGTTATGGGGTACTCGGTCCCGGGCGGTGTATATCCGGGGAATGTCACTCTGGTGGCCATTGCCCGGTTCCGTGCCCTGGGCCCTTTTTGTAATGGGGGAATATATTTACAAGGGATTATAATGTTCACATGTGACGTCACTTGCGGTGTTGCTATGTGGATGGAGCCGCCGCTGCACAATGTCCACTACTGGGCCTGGTGTTAGTGGCAGCCTGGATGGTAGGCCCTCCGCAAGCAGGGCCAGGCCCTAGAGGATAGCTGATGTGACAGGTGTCGGAAGAAGGTAGTCCACACAATAGTTCATTACAACTGGGTTTTACTCACTGTTTGCTGGTGGTAACTGGTTACCCAAGGCCGGCTGGTTTCACCTACAGGTCCCCTTTGTCCCAGTGCCAGTTAGTAATCTGGTGCCTTCTTCCCCTGCACCTGTTTCTGGTTAGTGGGTCCCCATGGCATAGAGCAAATGAGGGTCCCCGTCTGGTGGTGTTGTTCCACTGCTGTCCGCCTCACGGCGGCGTGAACCCTGTGGGGTTGGAGTCTCTTTACTGTCCCCGGTTCTCCCGTTGTTACTGAGTCTTCGGACTCTTAGGGTCAGCGAGGTCCTTGATGGTCCCCTCGCTGTGCAGGTGTTATCAGGCCTGCCTGGTACTTCTGCTTGTCCTAGGGTCCTGTACCCTGTCGGTGCTTAGTTCTGGGCGTATTCCACCGTACTCTACTGGCAACTATTCTCCTGAGCACCAGGTTACTGCTCACTCCACGACAGTCAGTCTCTTCACCTCCACCTTCACTCCTTCACCTCCACTGTCTTACTACTTAGTCTTCTTCTGTCCACAGTCCACCCCTCCCACCTGGTCAACTAGTGGACTGGACTGGCTCCACCTCTAGGCGGCCATCCATTGGTCCAACCCTAGCTGGGTACCATTGTATGGGGGATTGTTGGGGGAAAAAACTGGGATTTTGTGTAGTGTTTGTGTGTTACCGACACTGGGTTTCCGGGTCCCTAGGGGGTAGGCCCTGCATCTCGGTGGGGGAGCAGTACCTTGTAGCTCCCTGATGGCTTCAGGGGCGCTACACAGTCATTTGTTGACTTCAAAAAAGTTCATTTTTTCTCATTAATGTACACTCTGCCCCCATCTAGACAGAAAGAAAACAGAAATGTAGAAATTTTTGCAAAGTTATTAAACAAGAAAAACTGAAATATCACATGGTCATAATATTCAGACCCTTTTGCTCAGTACTGAGTAGACGCACCCTTTTGAGCTAGTCCAGCCACGAGTCTTCTTGGGAATGATGCAACAAGTTTTTCACCCCTGTATTTGGGGATCCTTGGCCATTCTTTCTTGCAGATCCTCTCCAGTTCCTTCAGGTTGGATGGTGAACGTTGGTGGACGCCATTTTCAGGTGTCTCCAGAGATGCTCAATTGGGTTTAGGTCAGGGCTCTGGCTGGGCCAGTCATGAATGGTCACAGAGTCGTTCTGAAGCCACTCCTTTGTTATTTTAGCTGTGTGCTTAGGGTCATTGTCTTGTTGGAAGGTGAACCTTCGGCCAAGTCTAAGGTCCAGAGCACTCTGGAAGAGGTTTTCTTCCAGGATATCTCTCTACTTGGCCGCATTCATCCTTCCTTCAATTCCAACCAGTCGTCCTGTCCCTGCAGGTGAAAAACAACCCCATAGCATGATGCTGTCACCACCATGTTTCACTGTGGGAATTGTATTAGGAAGGTGTTGAGCAGTGCCTGATTTTCTCCTCACATACCGCTTAGAATTATCACCAAAAAGTTCTATCTTCGTCTCATCAGACCAGAGAATCTTATTTCTCATAGTCTGGGAGTCCTTCATGTGTTTTTTGTAAACTCTATGCGGGCTTTCATATGTCTTCCACTGAGGAGAGGCTTCCGTCGGGCCACTCTGACATAAAGGCCTGACTTGTGGAGGCTGCAGTGATAGTTGACTTTGTGGACCTTTTTAACATCTCCCTACTGCATCTCTGGAGCTCAGCCACAGTGATCTTGGGGTTCTTCTTTACCTCTCTCACCAAGGCTCTTCTCCCTCGATTGCTCAGTTTGGCTGGACGGCCAGGTCTAGGAAGTGTTCTGGTGGTCCCAAACTTCTTCCATTTAAGGATTATGGAGGTCATTGTGCTCTTAGGAACATTGAGTACTGCAGAAATTCTTTTGTAACCTTGGCCAGATCTGTTCCTTGCCACAATTCTGTCTCTGAGCTCCTTGGGCAGTTCCTTTGCCTTCATGATTCTCATTTGGTGTGACATGCCCTGTGAGCTGTAAGGTCTTATATAGACAGGTGTGTGCCTTTCCAAATCAAGTCCTATCAGTTTAATTACACACAGCTGGACTCCAATCAAGGAGCAGAACCATCTCAAGGAGGATCACAAGGAAATGGACAGCATGTGACTTAAATATGAGTGTCTGAGCAAAGGGTCTGAATACTTATGACTATGTAATATTTCAGTTTTTCTTGTTTAATAAATTTGCAACATGGGATGGGGTGCAGAGTGTACATTAATAGAGAGGAAAAAAATGAACTTATTTGAATTTGCCAAATGGCTGCAATGAAACAGAGTGAAAAATTTAAAGGGGTCTGAATACTTTCTGTACCCACTGTATATTGATCTGCCATTGTCAACCCAAGTTCCCCCCCATGACACAGTGTGTGAGAGTTTCTCTCTGCCTCTTCCACATTTGGTGCTCACCTGCTCTCATCAGATGGTCATAGGCAAGAGATTGCTTTTTTATCTGGATGGTTATAGGCAGGAGATTGCCTTTTTATCCAGATGGTTATAGGCAGGAGCTTACTCTATTATCTAGATGGTTATAGGCAGGAAATTACTTTTTTTATCTGAATGGTTATAGGCAGGAGATTACTTTTTATCCAGATGGTTATAGGCAGGAGATTGCTTTTTTATCAGGATGGTTATAGGCAGGAGATTGCTTTTTTTATCCGGATGGTTATAGGCAGAAGATTGCTTTTTTATCCAGATGGTTATAGGCAGGAGATTACTTTTTATCCAGATGGTTATAGGCAGGAGATTACTTTTTTTATCTGGATGGTTATAGGCAGGAGATTGCTTTTTTTATCTGGATGGTTATAGGCAGGAGATTGCTTTTTTTATCTGGATGGTTATAGGCAGGAGATTGCTTTTTTTATCTGGATGGTTATAGGCAGGAGATTACTTTTTATCCAGATGGTTATAGGCAGGAGATTGCTTTTTTATCCGGATGGTTATAGGCAGGAGATTGATTTTTTTATCTGGATGGTTAAAGGCAGGAGATTGCTTTTTTTATCTGGATTGTTATAGGCAGGAGATTGCTTTTTTATCTGGATGGTTATAGGCAGGAGATTACTTTTTTATCTGGATGGTTATAGGTAGGAGATTGCTTTTTTATCTGGATGGTTATAGGTAGGAGATTACTTTTTATCCAGATGGTTATAGGCAGGAGATTACTTTTTATCCAGATGGTTATAGGCAGGAGATTACTTTTTATCCAGATGGTTATAGGCAGGAGATTACTTTTTTATCTGGATGGTTATAGGCAGGAGATTGCTTTTTTATCTGGATGGTTATAGGCAGGAGATTGCTTTTATTTCAGAATGGTTATAGACAGGAGATTCCTTTTTTTATCCAGATGGTTATAGGCAGAAGATTGCTTTTTTTATCCAGATGGTTATAGGCAGGGGATTGCTTTTTTATCTGGATTGTTATAGGCAGGAGATTGCTTTTTTTATCTGGATTGTTATAGGCAGGAGATTACTTTTTTATCTGGATGGTTATAGGTAGGAGCTTGCTTTTTTATCTGGATGGTTATAGGAAGGAGAATGCTTTTTATCTGGATGGTTATAGGCAGGAGATTGATTTTTTTTTATCTGGATGGTTATAGGCAGGAGATTACTTTTTTTCTGGATAGTTATAAGCAGGAGCTTGCTTTTTTATCTGGATGGTTATAGGCAGGAGCTTGCTCTTTTATCTGGATAGTTATAGGCAGGAAATTGCTCTTTTATCTGGATGGTTATAGGCAGGATATTGCTTTTTTTATCCAGATGGTTATAGGCAGGAGTTTGCTTTTTTATCCAGATGTTTATAGGCAGGAGCTTGCTTTTTTATCTGGATGGTTATAGGCAGGAGATTACTTTTTTATCTGGATGGTTATAGGCAGGATATTGCTTTTTTATCCAGATGGTTATAGGCAGGAGATTGCTTTTTTATCCAGATGTTTATAGGCAGGATATTGCTTTTTTATCCAGATGTTTATAGGCAGGAGCTTGCTTTTTTATCTGGATGGTTATAGGCAGGAGATTGCTTTTTTATCTGGATGGTTATAGACAGGAGATTGCTGTTTTATCCAGATGTTTATAGGCAGGAGCTTGCTTTTTTATCTGGATGGTTATAGGCAGGAGATTGCTGTTTATCCAGATGTTTATAGGCAGGAGCTTGCTTTTTCTATCTGGATGGTTATAGGCAGGAGATTGCTTTTTTATCTGGATGGTTATAGGCAGGAGATTACTTTTTATCCAGATGGTTATAGGCAGGAGATTGCTTTTTTATCCGGATGGTTATAGGCAGGAGATTGCTTTTTTATCTGGATGGTTATAGGCAGGAGAATGCTTTTTTTATCTGGATGGTTATAGGCAGGAGCTTGCTTTTTTATCTGGATGGTTATAGGCAGGAAATTGCTTTTTTATCTGGATGGTTATAGGCAGGAGATTGCTCTTTTATCTGGATGGTTATAGGCAGGATATTGCTTTTTTTTATCCAGATGGTTATAGGCAGGAGATTGCTTTTTTATCCAGATGTTTATAGGCAGGAGCTTGCTTTTTTATCCAGATGGTTATAGGCAGAAGATTACTTTTTTTTCTGGATGGTTATAAGCAGGAGCTTGCTTTTTTATCTGGATGGTTATAGGCAGGATATTACTTTTTATCCAGATGGTTATAGGCAGGAGATTGCTTTTTTATCCGGATGGTTATAGGCAGGAGATTGCTCTTTTATCTGGATGGTTATAGGCAGGAGCTTGCTCTTTTATCTGGATAGTTATAGGCAGGAGATTGCTTTTTTATCCAGATGGTTATAGGCAGGAGCTTGCTTTTTTATCTGGATGGTTATAGGCAGGAGATTACTTTTTTATCTGGATGCTCATAGGCAGGAGATTGCTTTTTTATCCGGATTGTTATAGGCAGGAGATTACTTTTTTATCTGGATGGTTATAGGCAGGAGATTGCTTTTTTATCCAGATGTTTATAGGCAGGAGCTTGCTTTCTTATCTGGATGGTTATAGGCAGGAGATTGCTTTTTTATCTGGATGATTATAGGCAGGAGATTGCTTTTTTTATCCAGATGGTTGTAGCAGGAGATTGCTTTTTTATACAGATGGTTATAGGCAGGAGATTACTTTTTATCTGGATGGTTATAGGCAGGAGATTTCTTTTTTTATCTGGATGGTTATAGGCAGGAGCTTGCTTTTTATCTGGATGGTTATAGGCAGGAGCTTGCTTTTTTATCTGGATGGTTATAGGCAGGAGATTGCTTTTTTATCCAGATGTTTATAAGCAGGAGCTTGCTTTTTTTATCTGAATGGTTATAGGCAGGAGATTACTTTTTTATCTGGATGGTTATAGGCAGGAGCTTGCTTTTTTATCCAGATGTTTATAGGCAGGAGCTTGCTTTTTTATCCAGATAGTTATAGGCAGGAGATTACTTTTTTATCTGTATGGTTATAGGCAGGAGATTACTTTTTATCTGGATGGTTATAGGCAAGAGATTACTTTTTATCCAGATGGTTATAGGCAGGAGTTTGCTTTTTTATCTGGATGGTTATAGGCAGGATATTGCTTTTTTTATCCAGATGGTTATAGGCAGTAGCTTGCTTTTTTATCCAGATGGTTATAGGTAGGAGCTTGGTTTTTTATCTAGATGGTTATAGGCAGGAGCTTGCTTTTTTATCCAGATAGTTATAGGCAGGAGATTACTTTTTTATCTGTATGGTTATAGGCAGGAGATTACTTTTTATCTGGATGGTTATAGGCAGGAGATTACTTTTTATCTGGATGGTTATAGGCAGGAGCTTGCTTTTTTATCTGGATGGTTATAGGCAGGAGAATGCTTTTTATCTGGATGGTTATAGGCAGGAGATTACTTTTTTTCTGGATGGTTATAAGCAGGAGCTTGCTTTTTTATCTGGATAGTTATAGGCGGGAGATTGCTCTTTTATCTGGATAGTAATAGGCCGGAAATTGCTTTTTTATCTGGATGGTTATAGGCAGGATATTGCTTTTTTTATCCAGATGGTTATAGGCAGGAGATTGCTTTTTTAGCTGGATGGTTATAGGCAGGAGATTGCTTTTTTATCCAGATGTTTATAGGCAGGAGCTTGCTTTTTTATCCAGATGTTTATAGGCAGGAGCTTGCTTTTTTATCCAGATGGTTATAGGCAGGAGATTACTTTTTTATCTGGATGGTTATAGGCAGTAGATTACTTTTTATCTGGATGATTATAGGCAGGAGCTTGCTTTTTTATACAGATGGTTAAAGGCAGGAGATTGCTTTTTTATACGGGTGGTTATAGGCAGGAGATTACTTTTTATCTGGATGGTTATAGGCAGGAGCTTGCTTTTTTATCTGGATGGTTATAGGCAGGAGAATGCTTTTTTTCTGGATGGTTATAAGCAGGAGCTTGCTTTTTTATCTGGATAGTTATAGGCGGGAGATTGCTCTTTTATCTGGATAGTAATAGGCCGGATATTGCTTTTTTATCTGGATGGTTATAGGCAGGATATTGCTTTTTTTATCCAGATGGTTATAGGCAGGAGATTGCTTTTTTAGCTGGATGGTTATAGGCAGGAGATTGCTTTTTTATCCAGATGTTTATAGGCAGGAGCTTGCTTTTTTATCCAGATGTTTATAGGCAGGAGCTTGCTTTTTTATCTGGATGGTTATAGGCAGGAGATTGCTTTTTTATCCAGATGGTTATAGGCAGGAGATTACTTTTTTATCTGGATGGTTATAGGCAGTAGATTACTTTTTATCTGGATGATTATAGGCAGGAGCTTGCTTTTTTATACAGATGGTTAAAGGCAGGAGATTGCTTTTTTATACGGGTGGTTATAGGCAGGAGATTACTTTTTTATCTGGATGGTTATAGGCAGGAGCTTGCTTTTTTATCTGGATGGTTATAGGCAGGAGAATGCTTTTTATCTGGATGGTTATAGGCAGGAGATTGATTTTTTTTTTATCTGGTTGGTTATAGGCAGGAGATTACTTTTTTTCTGGATGGTTATAAGAAGGAGCTTGCTTTTTTATCTGGATAGTTATAGGCAGGAGATTGCTCTTTTATCTGGATGGTTATAGGCAGGAGCTTGCTCTTTTATCTGGATAGTTATAGGCAGGAAATTGCTTTTTTTATCTGGATGGTTATAGGCAGGAGATTGCTCTTTTCTCTGGATGGTTATAGGCAGGATATTGCTTTTTTTATCCAGATGGTTATAGGCAGGAGTTTGCTTTTTTATCCAGATGTTTATAGGCAGGAGCTTGCTTTTTTATCTGGATGGTTATAGGCAGGAGATTACTTTTTTATCTGGATGGTTATAGGCAGGATATTGCTTTTTTATCCAGATGATTATAGGCAGGAGATTGCTTTTTTATCCAGATGTTTATAGGCAGGATATTGCTTTTTTATCCAGATGTTTATAGGCAGGAGCTTGCTTTTTTATCTGGATGGTTATAGGCAGGAGATTGCTTTTTTATCTGGATGGTTATAGGCAGGAGATTGCTGTTTTATCCAGATGTTTATAGGCAGGAGCTTGCTTTTTTATCTGGATGGTTATAGGCAGGAGATTGCTGTTTTATCCAGATGTTTATAGGCAGGAGATTACTTTTTATCCAGATGGTTATAGGCAGGAGATTGCTTTTTTATCTGGATGGTTATAGGCAGGAGAATGCTTTTTTATCTGGATGGGTATAGGCAGGAGCTTGCTTTTTATCTGGATAGTTATAGGCAGGAGCTTGCTTTTTTATCTGGATGGTTATAGGCAGGAGATTGCTGTTTTATCCAGATGTTTATAGGCAGGAGCTTGCTTTTTCTATCTGGATGGTTATAGGCAGGAGATTGCTTTTTTATCTGAATGGTTATAGGCAGGAGATTACTTTTTATCCAGATGGTTATAGGCAGGAGATTGCTTTTTTATCTGGATGGTTATAGGCAGGAGAATGCTTTTTTTATCTGGATGGTTATAGGCAGGAGCTTGCTTTTTTATCTGGATAGTTATAGGCAGGAGATTGCTCTTTTATCTGGATGGTTATAGGCAGGATATTGCTTTTTTTATCCAGATGGTTATAGGCAGGAGATTGCTTTTTTATCCAGATGTTTATAGGCAGGAGCTTGCTTTTTTATCCAGATGGTTATAGGCAGAAGATTACTTTTTTTTCTGGATGGTTATAAGCAGGAGCTTGCTTTTTTATCTGGATGGTTATAGGCAGGATATTACTTTTTATCCAGATGGTTATAGGCAGGAGATTGCTTTTTTATCCGGATGGTTATAGGCAGGAGATTGATTTTTTTATCTGAATGGTTATAGGCAGGAGATTGCTCTTTTATCTGGATGGTTATAGGCAGGAGCTTGCTCTTTTATCTGGATAGTTATAGGCAGGAGATTGCTTTTTTATCCAGATGGTTATAGGCAGGAGCTTGCTTTCTTATCTGGATGGTTATAGGCAGGAGATTGCTTTTTTATCCAGATGGTTATAGGCAGGAGATTACTTTTTATCTGGATGGTTATAGGCAGGAGATTTCTTTTTTATCTGGATGGTTATAGGCAGGAGCTTGCTTTTTTATCTGGATGGTTATAGGCAGGAGATTGCTTTTATATCCAGATGTTTATAAGCAGGAGCTTGCTTTTTTTATCTGAATGGTTATAGGCAGGAGATTACTTTTTTATCTTAATGGTTATAGGCAGGAACTTGCTTTTTTATCCAGATGTTTATAGGCAGGAGCTTGCTTTTTTATCCAGATAGTTATAGGCAGGAGATTACTTTTTTATCTGTATGGTTATAGGCAGGAGATTACTTTTTATCTGGATGGTTATAGGCAGGAGATTACTTTTTATCCAGATGGTTATAGGCAGGAGTTTGCTTTTTTATCTGGATGGTTATAGGCAGGATATTGCTTTTTTTATCCAGATGGTTATAGGCAGTAGCTTGCTTTTTTATCCAGATGGTTATAGGCAGGAGATTACTTTTTATCTGGATGGTTATAGGCAGGAGATTACTTTTTATCTGGATGGTTATAGGCAGGAGCTTGCTTTTTTATCTGGATGGTTATAGGCAGGATATTGCTTTTTTTATCCAGATGGTTATAGGCAGTAGCTTGCTTTTTTATCCAGATGGTTATAGGCAGGAGATTACTTTTTATCTGGATGGTTATAGGCAGGAGATTACTTTTTTTTCTGGATGGTTATAGGCAGGAGATTACTTTTTATCTGGATGGTTATAGGCAGGAGCTTGCTCTTTTATCTGGATGGTTATAGGCAGGAGATTGCTCTTTTATCTGGATGGTTATAGGCAGGATATTGCTTTTTTATCCAGATGGTTATAGGCAGGAGATTGCTTTTTTATCTGGATGGTTATAGGCAGTAGATTGCTCTTTTTTCTGGATGGTTATAGGTAGGAGATTGCTTTTTTATCTGGATGGTTATAGGCGGAAGATTACTTTTTATCTGGATGGTTATAGGCAGGAGATTACTTTTTATCCAGATGGTTATAGGCAGGAGTTTGCTTTTTTATCTGGATGGTTATAGGCAGGATATTGCTTTTTTTATCCAGATGGTTATAGGCAGTAGCTTGCTTTTTTATCCAGATGGTTATAGGCAGGAGATTACTTTTTTATCTGTATGGTTATAGGCAGGAGATTACTTTTTATCTGGATGGTTATAGGCAGGAGATTACTTTTTATCTGGATGGTTATAGGCAGGAGCTTGCTTTTTTATCTGGCTGGTTATAGGCAGGAGAATGCTTTTTATCTGGATGGTTATAGGCAGGAGATTACTTTTTTTTCTGGATGGTTATAGGCAGGAGATTACTTTTTATCTGGATGGTTATAGGCAGGAGCTTGCTCTTTTATCTGGATAGTTATAGGCAGGAAATTGCTTTTTTTTATCTGGATGGTTATAGGCAGGAGATTGCTTTTTTATCCAGATGGTTATAGGCAGGAGATTGCTTTTTTATCTGGATGGTTATAGGCAGTAGATTGCTCTTTTTTCTGGATGGTTATAGGTAGGAAATTACTTTTTTATCTGGATGGTTATAGGCAGGAGCTTGGTTTTTTATCTGTATAGTTATAGGCAGGAGCTTGCTTTTTTATCTGGATGGTTATATACAGGAGCTTGCTTTTTTATCTGGATGGTTATAGGCAGGAGCTTGCTTTTTTATCTGGATGGTTATAGGTAGGAGCTTGCTTTTTTATCTGGATGGTTATAGGCAGGAGATTTCTTTTTTTATCTGGATGGTTATAGGCAGGAGATTGCTTTTTTATCCAGATGGTTATAGGCAGGAGATTGCTTTTTTTATCCAGATGTTTATAGGCAGGAGCTTGCTTTTTTTATCTGAATGGTTATAGGGAGGTGATTACTTTTTTATCTGGATGGTTATAGGCAGGAGATTACTTTTTTATCTGGATGGTTATAGGCAGGAGATTACTTTTTTTTCTGGATGCTCATAGGCAGGAGATTGCTTTTTTTTATCTGGATTGTTATAGGCAGGAGATTACTTTTTTATCTGGATGGTTATAGGCAGGAGATTACTTTTTATCTAGATGGTTATAGGCAGGAGCTTGCTTTTTTATCTGGATGGTTATAGGCAGGAGAATGCTTTTTATCTGGATGGTTATAGGCAGGAGATTACTTTTTTTTCTGGATGGTTATAAGCAGGAGCTTGCTTTTTTATCTGGATAGTTATAGGCAGGAAATTGCTCTTTTATCTGGATGGTTATAGGCAGGAGCTTGCTCTTTTATCTGGATAGTTATAGGCAGGAAATTGCTTTTTTTATCTGGATGGTTATAGGCAGGAGATTGCTCTTTTATCTGGATGGTTATAGGCAGGATATTGCTTTTTTATCCAGATGGTTATAGGCAGGAGATTGCTTTTTTTATCCAGATGTTTATAGGCAGGAGATTGCTTTTTTTATCTGGATGGTTATAGGCATGAGATTGCTTTTTTTTCCAGATGTTTATAGGCAGGAGCTTGCTTTTTTTATCTGGATGGTTATAGGCAGGAGATTACTTGTTTATCTGAGTGGTTATAGGCAGGAGATTACTTTTTTATCTGGATGGTTATAGGCAGGAGATTGCTCTTTTATCTGGATGGTTATAGGCAGGAACTTGCTTTATTATCTGGATGGTTATAGGCAGGAAATTACTTTTTTATCTGGATGGTTATAGGCAGGAGCTTGCTTTTTTATCCAGATGGTTATAGGCAAGAGATTACTTTTTTATCTGGATGGTTATAGTCAGGAGATTAACTTTTATCTGGATGGTTATAGGCAGGAGCTTGCTCTTTTTTCTGGATAGGTATAGGCAGGAGATTGCTTTTTTTATCTGGATGGTTATAGGCAGGAGATTGCTTTTTTGTCTGGATGGTCATAGACAGGAGCTTGCTTTTTTATCTGGATAGTTATAGGCAGGAGATTGCTTTTTTATCTGGATTGGTATAGGCAGGAGATTGCTCTTTTATCTGGATGGTTATAGGCAGGAGATTGCTTTTTTATCTGGATGGTCATAGGCAGGAGCTTGCTTTTTTATCTGGATGGTTATAGGCAGAAGCTTGCTTTTTTTATCTGGATGGTTCTAGGCAGGAGATTGCTTTTTTATCTGGATGGTCATAGGCAGGAGCTTGCTTTTTTTATCTGGTAGGTTATAGGCAGGAGATTGCGTTTTATCTGGATGGTTATAGGTAAGAGATTGCATTTTATCTGGATGGTTATAGGCAGGTTATAGGCAGGAGCTTGCTTTTTTTTTCCGGATGGTTATAGGTAGGAGATTGCGTTTTATCTGGTTATAGGCAGTGTAACCACCAAAAAAAAGAAAATGCAGGCCGTATTATATATAACAATTCATCTTTATTATCAACAATAATTATTAAAACCACATAACAATTAATGGATCAGCCCAAGAGGGACGGATGGAATAATGGGGACACCGGGCACTTGTTATACTGTCATCAATGGAATCCATACACTGGATGAAATTTTGATTGAAATCACTGCGCTCAAAAAAACAACATGGTACTTATTTTGTGTGCTTTGGATGCTGCTCCCACTCTGTCTATGGGAGAGGCAGCATCCAGAGCACATGAAATCGGCATCTATTCTGCAGACACACTGCATCCATTACGCAGTGTTTTTGCAGCGATTTGAAGCTCAGATGCACTGCCAAATCGCTGCAGATTTTTCAGCATGGACACCACGAAACGTGCACACATAGCCTTATAGGCACGAGATTTTTTTTTATCCAGATGGTTATAGGCAGGAGATTGCTTTTTTATCCGGATAGTTATAGGCAGGAGATTGCTCTTTTATCTGGATAGTTATAGGCAGGAGATTGCTCTTTTATCTGGATGGTTATAGGCAGGAGCTTGCTCTTTTATCTGGATAGTTATAGGCAGGAGATTGCTTTTTTATCCAGATGGTTATAGGCAGGAGATTGCTCTTTTATCTGGATGGTTATAGGCAGGAGCTTGCTCTTTTATCTGGATAGTTATAGGCAGGAGATTGCTTTTTTATCCAGCTGGTTATAGGCAGGAGATTGCTCTTTTATCTGGATGGTTATAGGCAGGAGCTTACTCTATTATCTGGATGGTTATAGGCAGGAGATTGCTCTTTTATCTGGATAGTTATAGGCAGGAGATTGCTTTTTTATCCAGATGGTTATAGGCAGGAGATTGCTCTTTTATCTGGATGGTTATAGGCAGGAGCTTACTCTATTATCTGGATGGTTATAGGCAGGAGATTGCTTTTTTATCTGGATGGTTATAGGCAGGAGCTTGCTTTTTATCCAGATGGTTATAGGAAGGAGATTGCTTTCTTTATCCAGATGGTTATAGGCAGGAGATTGCTTTTTTTATCTGGATGGCTATAGGTAGGCAAATGCTTTCTCAACCATTTGGTTATAGGCAGGCGAATGCTTTCTTAACCATTTGATTATAGGTAGGAGCTTGTTTTTTATTAGTCAGATGGCTATAGGCAGGAGATTGCCCTTTTGCCTTTGAACGTGACAGTAACCAAAATGCTTTGTGTTGAAATTACATTGGACTTCCATTGTCAACTTGAATTCCCCCATGGCACAGTGTGTGAGAGATTCTCTCTGCCTCTTCCATATTTGGTGCCCACCTGCTCTCATCAGATGGTCATACGCGCCAGCTTGGCAGGAGATTGCTGTCTCATACTGATGAAAGCCTATTGTATAGACTGAAACATCTCTATTATTGGATCGGAGTTCCATCTGAGTGCCAAGCTTCACATCTAATGTGTTACAGGAGTTGTCAGTTGACTTTCCCATGATCCTGATGTAGCTCCCGGCCTGGTCCCAGCA